>NW_021318927.1:885165-905391 GCF_001605985.2 Dendrobium catenatum
CAAAAAAATTTATTTCTATTTTTAAACATATTCTATAGAATTTTATATTCATCTTTCGAGATGATATGTTATTCTTTGAACTATGTTTGATCATAGAAATATATCTTTTTAAAACCCTATTTTGATGTTGAATCCATTGTAGAATACTGTGTTAATCTTTCAAGATTGTATTTTATTCTCAATGCAGTATTCGATTACAAAATAGGAGAAATCAAAATTTGCGTGGTGACATAACTTTTCCCACCATTGCCAAGTTTGTATATTCATTCCTCTATCATTTAATCTTTATTTTAAGTCAATCTAATTTTCGATTGTATTCTATATTGAAAATTGAAATTAACTAATCTTCATTTCATCACTTTTGTAATAATTCACCTTATGTAATTGTCTAGAATGCATCGTGACCATGATAAATTTTTCTTATCTAAGTTGTTCTTTAATTTAAAATTTTTTAATTTTTATTTTTTATCATATGTAATTAACTTTGTTATTGCAACTATATTTCAACCTCTTTCAAGATCAATTATTATGGTTTCTCATTTTACATCTTTCATTTCAACTTTCTTTTTACCTTTTTGTTGTTGTCAAAAGGGGGAGTAATATTGTTTTGTGGGTGTCTTTTTGTTAATATTATTTTATGTGTATGTTTTCATTTTTATTTTTGCATGTTTATGTTTTTGAATTTTGATATTAAAAAAAATAAAAACAAAAATTTTATGTTCTCTTCATGGAATTTCCCTATACTCACATGTTTATTCTTTTAAAGGGAGCTAAGGAAAAATTTAGGATATACATGTTAACTCAAACAATAATTATTTTGCCATCATAAAAAATGAGGAGATTGTGGAGATAGTTACAACTTAGTTTTTCGACTGTTGATATTCTTGCAACTTGTATGTTTTTATGATTCCATATATTATTATTTTAATTACAATTTCTCCTAACATATTTTTGGATGTATTATTTTATTATTTGTGTATACTAATATTTCAGAGAATTTATACTCCATATTGTTGAAGACTTCAAATTAGATTAGATTATGATTCATATTAAATGAAGTCTATATTTTTCATTTTATTGAGTCTGAGAGAGTGTTGATGTAATTGAGTAACTGTGCGCACACACACTGCGGGAGCATTTAAAATTTCTAATTTTTTAAACTAATCATACTATATAAAGTTATTTCATATGGGATGATTTGTTTAGTTATTCTCCCATACAAGCTATCAAATGAATTGGAGGTAGAAATTTTTTCTAAGTACTAATCATAAGGTACGATGCTTCCTTCATATAGATGACATTCATAGTATGAAATGGACGGGTCCCTTTTTGTCCTGATGAATCTCAAACTTTTTTGAACTGATCATACTATATGATATCATGTTCGTACAAAGGACGTCCATAGTATAAATTAAAGGATCCCTTTTCATCCTGATGAATCTTACAGTTTTTTGAACTGATCATACTGTATGATATCCTATTCATACAGATGATATCTAGAGTACGAATTCGATGGGTCCCTTTTCAACCAGATGAACTTAAAAATTTTTTGAATGGATAATATTATACGATATCCCATTCGAATAGATGACGTCTAGAGTACAAAAATATGGGGTACCTTTTCATCCGGATGAAGTTGAAAAATTTTCTAACTGTTTATACAATACAAACTAGGCTCATACTGGACGATTATCATGTATGAAAATATTTCGTACATATTCACAATGGTATGCACACAACAGTTTTTGAACTATTCATATGCATGAAAATAAAATCGTAATGTACAATCGTACACGCTCAAAATGAAAATTTTAGTTTTTTTGGATAGTTTTTTGTGTCTTTCATATAAAAGGTCCCTGTAAACTGATGTTAAAAAGGTTGTTGTTCATGATTTTTTCAAGGGCAAGTGAAAGAGTGATTGAGGGAGAGTGTTTGAGAGAGAGTTCTTAAATGTGGAGTGTGAAGGGATCACAAGGTTACTTAAAGGTAAGAATCTCTTTTAGTTTTTGGTTATTACTCTTTCTTTCTTCTTTCTAGTTGTTCGAGAGAAGATCTTTCAAGACGATCCAGTACTCTACTGACACTTAGAGAGTGTAAATAGATGTCGATTCTCTACTGACACTTAGAGAGTGTGAATTGACCACGGTTCTCTGCCGACACTTAGAGAGTGTGAATAGATGATGGTTCTCTACTAACACTTGGAGGGTGTGAAAGGACAATGATTCTCTATCACACCGGAGATTAGTGGAAGAGAAGAATTGTAAAGGATTCTCCACTTTGCTGTTGGAGCAAATGGAGAGTCACTTTGGTAATAGTGAAATACGGTAAGAGGGAGTCTTTATGGAGTGGATGTAGTTCATGTTTGACCGAACCACTATAAATCTGTGTCATTTTATTTTTCACTTTTTTATTTTATGTAATTTTGTTGTTGTGGTTGAAAAGTACATTTGAAAAAGATAATCAAACTTAGAAATTTATTAAAATAGTTTTCTAATAAAAAAATTCCAAGAGAATTTTTAAATTACCAATTCATCCCCCCTCTTGGTTAGCCTTGGGACAATTGCTTATGTTTAACAACCTATAAGGAATCAACACAAAGGACTTACCCAAGACTAATAAAGGAACTTGTCCTAGGAGAATGACGAGCATCACTTTCCAACATCTACCAGGGAACTCATGTTATATTTGGTGGTTGGGAGGTTCCTCACCATGAAAATAGATTGCCAAATTTCTCAATTAGGTCCTCCTCCTTCAAGATCGCCAAACTTAGTTGCATTAATATGTCTTTTTAATGGACTTCACACTTCATTCAATTACCACTACCAAGCATAGGGACTCTTCAATTATAGACATGACTACTCACCTTTCACGATAAGGAATCCTTGTGGTCCCTATGCTATTTATTAACTTAATTAGATAACTTGCCAACTAAGGGTCCATCTTCTCTTGGGACACCCTATTATAGACACTTTTCCCAACCTTTAACTTTACCTTAAATAACCAATTAGGAGACAACACATGATCTAAATTAGCATGTTATATTCAATGGGTATTATGTGTAGCCTATATTTTTATTATTCTCTTTATAACCTTCCTTGAAGCCCTCAAAACCCGATAAATAATCAGTGACAAGGAATAGTTTGGGAACTTTTTTTCTTAAACTTTATATGGATATATTTAGCCACTTAAGTCCTACTTCTTACTTTTTTATTGAAATTTTATTGATTCTACCAGCATCCTCACCTACAGTGTGCCTCTCTAAAATCCCCACTATATATTTTCACTAGTAGATTCTCATCTCATCAAAAGAGTCATTTAGTAAAGTTGGATATCATTTACTAGAAAAATTTGGATTTAATACCCTCTTAAGTTTGGTGAGTGTGAATTCATTCCAAGTACAAAAAAGAGGTTCCATTTGATAAGCAACCTTAGCAAAATCCCATTATGAACTTGAAAAGTGCCAAATACACCACTTATTATAACCTACAGGAAATGGAGAAGTGGCTAATAAAGATAATATATGATGCTCTACATGGCTTCCTTGGGCAAGAGAAAGCTAACAATGAGCCCAAAAGATCCTCTGATTCAATAACTCATCGAAGGTGCTCGAAGAGAGCGCTTGACTTTATGCCAATCCCTAACTACACCCAAACCTAGACGAGTGTCAAAGATTATAGCCCATCAATTAGGTGAGCTAAAAGGGAAGAACAAGAGCTAACTCAAGACCTTTTCAAGGTAATCACTAAGGGCATGCCACCTCCTATGTTTAAGGTGCCTCATCTAGAGTCAATAAGGGGAAATATTGATCCCATTAGACATAAAAAACACCTTTAATTATTGTTTCTTCTTCATAACACTTAAGGAGTTGACATTGAGGTGGTTTACTCACTCTTCTCTAAGATTAGTCTCTTTCTTTAATAAATTTAAGAAAATGATAATCATACAATTTGCTAGTGCCTAGAGACCCCAAAAGAGCTCACAAGCTCTGTTGAAAATAGGTAGGATGTGGGAAACAATATTAATGAGCTTCTTAATGAGGAGAGAAATGATGGATGTGAAATGCTTGAAACCTACAATCACCTAAGATGCCTTGACTCAAGGATTGAGGGAAGGTCCCTTCAAATTTGCATTCTGCTTGCAACAATTGAGTTTACGCATCAATTATTGAAGTTAGCCAATAATTATGTAAATATAGAGGAGTACAATTGGTTAACTGAATCCCTCTTAGACAATATTTAATAATAAAGGAGCTTACTTGTGCCACTCACCCCTATCATGAAGCGGACATCCATAAACCTCAAAATTATCCCACCCACACTATATTGGTAGTGTCTATGACTGAGCTTACAAATGCCATATAAAAAAAAAAAGATTATTTCAAAACTCACAACCTATAAAAGACTTAACCAACACATGCAATACCTTAGAGTATTGTGCTTTCAATAAGGAACAAGTCAATGATATGGAGTGCCTTCTTCTATGAAGTCTAGTAGGAGATCCCATAAAAGGTGAAAAATTATATGAGTTATTACTCATCGATCTAAGATAATTATTATGGAAGGACCAATGTAGGGTAAGGAAAATAAGTTAGTGCCTACTCTTGCAGTGCATGTTATAAGAGTGGTTCCTATAAATATGGGTAATGATTGGTAAAACTTGATAGCTTGTGAAAAGTTGTAGGTTAAAGAAGTTAACTTGGCATCTACCTTACAAGCTCTAGTGATGGATGTCATCCGCACCACCTTTAGTTAAGAAGATAAGCCAAGAGAAGTGAACCTACACAAAGATGCTATGATCATAATGATCTTAATCACTAATTATTATAGACTAGAAGCATTCTAATAGATATAAGAAGTTTTATAAATATTAACTTTAAATACATTTTTGATTAAAAAAACTTGCTTGCTTCCAACTCACCCCTAATATAGGACCACTCTATGGTTTCTCAGGTAGGCACTAAGATACTCAAGGAGTACACGCCCTACAAATTACATTAAGTAAGGGCAATCATCAATATATGGTGATGGTAAACTTTATCATTAATAACATTATGAAAACCTTTAATGCTATATTTTATAGGCCCTACTAAATAAATTTTTATCCTTGTTATTTGCTTGCTGCATCATGACCAAATTCCTTGCCAAAGAAATAGATATCATTGTAAGATATAATATCACCCAGTCAAGCATCTACCACTTATGAGTAATATGTGTTAATTGTAATTTTTGTAGAGTTTTACTATCTGAAATATTAATAAAATATTATTTTAAATTGATATTGTTTAGGAATATCTCAAGAAAAGGAGAAAAAATCATGAACTAGTGCAAATGCTCAAAGTATCAATGCTGCAACATCAACAATGCCCTAATGCTAGATTAAGAAATCATAGTGCTAGAGTCTAAGAAAAATGTTAATTAATTTAGTACCCAAGCAGAGCCAAATTGAACACCGTAGTGATTGATAACGTTGTTGCACCAGAAATGAGTGTTGCAGCACCTAAATCTTAAGAATTTGAGCACCGAAGTGCCAAACATTACAAGATTTCAATGCTTGATTGCATATTTTAGTGCCATATCACTAAAATTTTTTAACACCATAGCAGAGTAGTTGTTGAATAAGGAGTCGCACTGACTCGGGCAAAAAATACACCAGTTTAGCCAATAGACACGTCGAGTTAGTCCAGTATTGCAGTGAAGCCCACTTAGAAACGTCAAGATGCTAGTTCATTTTATAATGCCATGGTGCCACCATGTCGAGCGCCATGGTGCATGAGTACATTTTTATATATTGATAAAAGTTTTTATATTTTTTTGAGTTAGAGTTCTTTTAAGACAAATAATTTTTAGTGAGTATTAAGTGCTTAAGTACAGTGTCCCCTTACTGTTAACCCTAAGGGAGGCTAGAGGAGAGAAAGATGCCTCATTTTGATATACTCAGCCCATCTATTATAAGAAATTAGGCATTTAGAGGAGAAAGGAGTGTGGTGAGTGAATTGTATTGTATCTTATACAATAGTAATTTATTATGGGCTTATTTATTAAATTTAAAAATCACTATTAAATTCATCCCTAAGGATAAAATGGAATTTTAGAAATTATATTTTATTTATTAAAACTTATTATTTAAAATCTAAAATTTATTAATATGAATTAAATAATAAGTATATTAAATTCAAAAATTTTAAATTTATAATTTAAAATCTAAAATCTAAAATTTATTAATATAAATTTATCATTTAACAATTCAAATCTAAAATTTAGTAATAAATTTATTAATTAAAATCTATCATTTATCAATTAAAATCTATAATTACAACAACAACAACATTAAGCCTTTATCCCACTACGTGGGCTTGGCTACATGAATCCTTTTTCTCCATTGTGTCCTATTAAAAGTCAAATTCTCGTTTAAATCTAATAAAGAAAGGTCATTCATAATATTTTCTATCCAAATCTTTTTAGGTCTAACCCTACCTTTCTTAACACAAGTCAAATCTAATACCTCTACTCTCCTAACTGGGTCATCGGAAGGCCGCCTTTTTATGTGACCAAACCATCTAAGGCGACTCTCTATAATCTTATCTTTTATTGGAGCTACTCCAACCTTTTCATGTATATGCTAATTTCGTATCCTATCTCTAAGGGTAAAGCCACTCATCCACCTGAGCATCCACATCTCTACCGACACTTAACATAGTATTATGCTTCTATTTTAATGGCCAACATTCGACACCATAAAGCATTGCAGGCCTCACTACCATCTTATAGAATTTTCCCTTGAGTTTGAGGGGTATATTTCAATCACATAACAAATAAGCCCGATGCATTCCTCCACTTCAACCAACTACCTTGAATTCTGCTGATAATATCCCCGTCTATTTCACCATCACTCTGAACAATAGATCCAAGATATCTAAAACGTGTACTCTTATTAATGACTTGATCGCCCAAAGTCACAATCCCCTCACTAGGTCTATTACTACTAAAATTATACTCCATATATTCCGTTTTAGATCTACTCAACCGAAAACCTTTAGACTCTAAGGTTGACCTCCATAATTCAAGTTTACCTTCAACTTCCTATCTAGTCTTATCAACAAGAAGAATATCCTTAGGAAAAAGCATACACCAAGGTACATCCTCTTGCAAATTTTTAGTGAGAACATCCATGACTAAAGAAAAAAGATATGGGCTTAAGGCTGATCCTTGATGTAACCCAACCAAAATAGGGAAATACTTGGTCAAACCACCTTGTGTTTGAACACAAGTAATAGCTCCTGCATACATATCTTTAATGATTTGAATATAAGCATTATTGACTCATTTCTTTTCAAGAACTCTCCAAAGCACTTCTCTTGGAACTTTATCATATGCTTTTTCTAAATCAATAAATATCATATGTAGATCATCCTTATTTTCTCTATATTTCTCCATCAAACCTCTTAATAAATGTATGGCTTCCATAGTCGACCTACCCGGCATGAATCCAAATTTATTTTGAGAAACATTAGTATCACACCGTAACCTATGCTCCATAACTCGCTCCCATAGTTTTAAAGTATGAAACATTAACTTAATACCTCTATAATTCGCACAATCTTGTGCATCACCTTTATTCTTAAAAATAGGAATTAACACACTCATTCTCCACTCATCTGGCATCTTTTTAGTCTTCAAAATAGTATTAAAAAGTTTAGTAAGCCAAGAAATCCCTTCATCTCCTAAGCATTTCCACACCTCTATTGGAATATCATCAGGTCCAACAGCTTTTCCACCCTTCATTCTATTTAAAGCCTCTCTAACTTCAATTTTACTAATACGCCGATAAAAACAGAAATCTTTACTTTCATTTAAAGTCCTAATGTCACTATAGTCAATCTTATTTTCACAATCTTTAAATGCCCCCATCTAATCCTAAATTTTTTTTTTACTTTATTTTTTATTTTATGCCCCTTTATCTTAAAGTCCAAAACTAATAATCGATGTTGGGTACATAAATTTTCACTCGGAATAACTTTACAATCTTTGCAATCTAAATGATTTAATTTTCTAATAAGAAAATAGTCAATTTGGGTTTTACTATATCCATTTTTATAAGTGATGAGATGCTCATTCCTTTTCTTAAATAAGGTATTATCAATTGAAAAGTCATAAGCTAAACAAAAATCTAATATGGTCTTGCCACCTTCATTCATCGTTCCAAATCCATGGCCACCATGAATGCTTTTAAAATCATCTAACTCTCTACCAACATGTCCATTTAAATCTCCTCCAATAAAAACTCTTTCTTCAAGAGGTGTCTTTTGTATTAATTCTTCTAAGTCATTTCAAAATTTTAATTTAGAATTAATATCCAAACCTACTTAAGGAGCATAAACACTTATAATATTAACAATCTTATCATCAACAATAATCTTTGAAGCTATAATTTTATCTCCAATCCTATCAATTTTTATAACATTATCCTTTAAACTCTTACTATAATAACACCTACACCATTTCTAGTATGAATCCTACTCGAATACCAAAGTTTAAATCCTAAACTATCAATTTTCTTAGCCTTCTCTCCAACCCACTTAGTTTCTTGAATGCACAAAATATTTAACTTCCTATGAATCATAAAATATATTAATTCGATTAATTTTCCTATAAGGGAACCTATATTCCAAGTTCCTTTCCTAATTTTAGTTTCATGGACTAGCTTCTTTGACCACATCCATCCTTGATGTGGGAACCCTTGCCTATTTAACACTTCACCCGGGCACCAGTGCAACGGCCCTTGCACACTTGTCACTGTATTATGGCCATACAGCGCGCCACTTCCAATAGATACCCTAGCATTAACACAATTTCTTAAAGGATTCATGTGATTATTGTTTGACAAGTTTTACGCTGGTTGTTGACTACCTAACAATACCCTCCACTTTTCTCATCCAGGACTTGGGACCTGGCAACGGCAGTGTTATTGATAGTTTATTTATAAGTATCATTCCTTAATTAAAATCTAAAATTTATCATGATGAATTTAAAATTTATCAATACAATTATAATTTATCAATTAAAATCTGAAATTTAATAATATAGTGACCTTATACACTATACTTGCTTCCTTTCGGAGGGTATGTGTACTTAATTTGCAAGGTCCCTTCTATATCTCTAATAAATCTTCAAAGTCTTCCATATGATTATCTGTCTTGCATATATGATTGATAGTTTATTTATAAGGCTTAGAATTTATAAATTAAAAACCCTTGCATTTTGGGGTTATTATTCTAGAAATTCTTTAAAATAAAATAAACAAACTTTAATTATAAAAATTTGAAAAATAAAATGCAAATACATAACATTTGAATTTTAATTAATTTTTTTGACCTTTAAAGAATAAAAATTTAAAATACATGCAATCTAAACATTAAACTTCTATAGGATATATCAATGCCACATAGGCCCTTTCACACACATAGATGGTTTTCTAGGACAACCAGCTTTAGCCTAGGCTAGGCTGGTGGATTGGTTTGGTTTGATTTAGATCCAATTTCTCTAGAGGGTACCTATGTATGTTTGTATACTTTATGCAATTTAGATGTCATATTTATTTCTTATTGGTGCAATAGAGGGTGGAGTGAATGAATTCAAAGCCATAAAATTTATTTTTTTCTTATATTTATGTATATATTATGGCTCACATTGCACCATCATTTATGTATTTATATAATTTATGTTTGGTGGAGAGAGAAGCTCCCGTTTGAATTTCTAGAGAGAGAAAATTCTTTTTTTGAATTTTTCTTTTGGCAGTTTTTCCATGAACGATAGAATTGATGTCGGCTGCTCGTCGGACAGCTGATCGTCAGCTAGCTTTAGCCGAGATCATGGCCTCCTTTCTACCATCTAGTACCAATCATAACATTGGTAGAAGTAATAACAATCTTGTGATCAGAGAAGGTGCAAGACCTCCGGTTCACCAAGAAGTGTTGGTTGAAGAAAAAGAGAAGAAAGTGGTGATTAATCGTGTTGCAGGAATTGCCAAAGTTAGCTTAGGCTTGAACGTTAATTTAGGAAGCTATAATCCAGAGGCATCTTCATATACTGGTTTGGTTTTGAAGGTAAATAAGTTTATGGGAAATCTTGATGAAACTGGTGGCCGTAATATAGCAACATAAATAGAAGCTATGAGAATCAAGAAGAAGCTGAAGGCATTAATCTTGCGATGAATTCTGAGATTAATATAAAGTCAGTTAATAATGATGATGAAGATAGCAATATAAATGGTGTGAATGAGAATTTTATTGAAGCCTAGAAGAAACCTCAGCATATCAAGATTTCATTCAATAATGATCAAGCAGACATGTCAGATGAAGGGATTGCAGTCAAACTAAATGCTGACATGGAACATATGCATTCACAAGTTCTGAAGTATTCATCGATAATTAAAGTTTTGGGAAACAAAATACCATTTCTTATTTGCAGCTTGGAGCTAAGGAGGCAGTGGAACAAATATGGCAGCTTTCACATGACTATGCTTGGTATGAACTAGATACTATGTTCTTTCAAGACTGCTGAAGAAATGGATGAAGTATTGAATGGTGGTCCTTGGCATGTAGGAGGACACATAGTTGGCATGGACAAATGAACCCCTTTGTTCAATCCCAATTCTTTTAAAGGTATTACCGCACCAGTATGGATTCGACTTCCTTGTTTGTCATTATATTATCTGGACGAGGAGAATATTGTGAGAATTGCATGGCGTGTAGGATCACCTATGTATGTGGATGGGAACTCCTTTGAATGGGGAAAATGAGAATTTTCTCGGGTGTGTGTGAGAATAAATTTGGAAAATAAGTTTCCAAATGGCATTTGGGTAGATGGAATAGCAGGAAGATTCTTCCAAAAAGTAGAATACGAGAAAATTGATTTGCTCTATTATCATTTTGGCAAATTGTGGCATGATAGAATGGATTGTTCTGATGATGTGGTGCCTGCTCGTAACGACCAGACAGTGAAGAAACAAAATTTGGCAGTAAAAAGTGATATGGTGGTACTGGCTGAAGGCAAAACTTCTTTGCATAATAGTGAATATGGACCGTGGATTCATGTTTAGTTTAAAATTATAAGGTTTAAAAATAGAAGGTTAGCTGGTGGAGGGAGGTTTGGTAGAAATGTGAATGATGTGAATGGTAAGATGGCTGAAGTCCATGAAGATGCTGTGCAGAAATCAGTCCAATATAAGGTGGCTGAAGTGGATACAGAGGTGGTGTTAATTGATCAACATCTCTTGGCTGAAGATATAAGTTCTGGTAAAGGGGAAGTTGATAAGGAGAAGGAGATGGATATTGCTGTGGCAAATATATTTTATGTTTTGATTGAAGATATTAAAGAAGGGGAACTTGTTATCCATCTCAAAGTGGAGAAGCTGCAGGTCATTGTTGCTACTGAAGATATTCTTGATAAAATGGAGGTTGTTGTTACTCATAATAGCAGTTTGGTCAAACTTAAAATGTCCAAGGAATTGAAGTCTTTGGGTCCTTTAGAACTTGAGCATAGAAAGAAAAAGAAGGATGGGAAGGGGAATGTGTTAGGCAGGGACATTTCCCCTTTGATTGTTTAATGACTTCCTTTGTCTTTTGGAAATGTTGGGGGGGCTAGGAAGAAGGAAGCCTCTCTATATCTTAAGGATATTGTTAGGGATAATGATGTCTTTTTTATTGGTTTGATAGAGACTAAGTTAACTAGTGTTGATAGGAGGGATGTTGATTGACTTATTGGTAGTGATTGGGACTTTTTCCACCATCCCGTTGTGGGTACTTCTGGCGGGATTTTGGTTGTCTGGAATAGGAAGGTGGTGTCTTTTGTGGTGGTGGAGAGTTCTTCTCAATTGGTGGTTGGGGTTCTTTCTACCCCTTCTATGGGATATTGGAAGGTAGCCACGGTGTATGGGAGTAGATGTTGTAATTAGAGAAGGAGTCTCTGGAGCATGCTAGAGAAGTGTATGTTTGGAATTATTCCAACCATTATAGGGGGGGGGGGAAGACTTTAATTGTATTTTGAATAAGGAGGAGAAGAAAGTTAGAAAGAGATTCCTCTTTTCTAGAGGACCTAGAGAGATTAGGGATTTTATGACTAACTCTGATTTCCGTGATATAGGGTTTGTTTGACCAAGTTTTACTTGGTGTAACAATAAAGAAGGAGCTTCAAGGATATGGGAGAGGCTTGATATATTATTGCTGAATTTTGCATCTTTACATATGGTGCCCTCAGCAAAAGTAAGACATCTTGCAAGGGTGGCGTCAGACCATAGTCCAATTGTATTTAAATTGGAAGTTAAGCAGTTTAACAAGACAGATCATCAAATTTGAAGACACTTAGAGATCCTTCCCGGCTGTTTGTAATATTGTGTACAATTCTTTGAAGAAATCTGATTGTTGTGATGAGGTGGAGGTGCTTCATAAAAAGCTTCGAATAATGTTAAGAGCTTTATTCTTCTGGAATAAAAATAAGTGCAAATATTTATGTAAGTTGAAGGAAGACTTGAAGAGGAAAATTCGAGAATTACAGACTAAGGAAGCCACGGATGAGGATTTCTCTTTGGAAGATTTGCTTTTTCTTAGAAGCAAGGTAGATGAACTTAATGTCAGTTTAAGAAGGCTTTCCACTTGGTGGAATAAAAGGGCTATGGTAAGATGGCATGAGGAAGGGAATACCAATTCTAAGTTTTTTCATAATTTTGCTTTGGCTAGGAGAAATGTAAAGTGGGTGAGATAAATTAAAGATGTTAATAACCAATTGTTGGAGCAGGAAGATAAGATTGGCAAGGTGTTTCTACATTTCTTTGAGGAGAAGTGGAAATATAGAGAATGCAAATTATTGGATTGGCCTTTAATTTTTGATAAACAGAGGTTGGTTGCTTCAGATGTGGAAGCTTTGGTTGCTGAATTTTCTTTGGAGGAGTTTAAGGAATCGATCTTCCAGCAAGGTAATAATAAATCACCTGGTATGGATGGGGTGACATATTCTTTTTATAAATGTTATAAGAGCCTACTGAGGCAAACTACTTGGAATGCTATAAAAAATATCTTTAATTCTGGAGTTATGCATAAGGAATGGAAAGATACGTTAATTTTCTTAATCCCCAAAGTGAAGAACCTGATTTTTCCATCCAACTATAGGCCTATAAGCCTTTGTCAAAATACTTATAAGATTTTTGCTACTATACTGGTCAATAGATTGAAAAAATGCATGTCCAAGATGATCTCGGAGGAACAAATGGCATTTATTCGAGAAAGATCAATGTCAGATCGTTGTTTATTGGCTCAGGAGATCTTTAACAAGTTTAAAATCTCTAAGAATAAAAAAGGTATGATGGCTGTAAAGCTAGACATGGAGCAGGCATACGATAGCATGGGATGGCTGACACTCATCAAATTCTTAAATGGTATGGTTTCCCCACTATTTTTTCTGATCTCATCATGGAATGTGTGGTGAATGCAAGGTTTTCAATTATTCTGAATGGGAAGAATTCAAGATGGATCAATGCTCACAGTGGATTCCGGTAGGGTGTCCATTTTCACCATATTTGTTCATTATGTGTTCCCAACTTGTTCCCAATTCATTCGAACAAAGGGTGCAAGAGTTGGGTATTCAAATTTCTCCTAGAGGACCGAGGATTACACACCTTCTATATGCTGACGATGTGCTTGTATTTTGACAAGCAACCACTACTTTGGCAAGATTAAAGAAGAATATTGTGGAGGCGTTCTGTAGATGGACGGGTCAAAGAGTTAACATCAACAAGTCCCAAATTATATGTGGTAAGGTTGTTATGAGGTCTCATAAGAAGAAGGTTGCTAGAATACTTGGTTTTAAAATTGTGAAGGAAATGTATTATTTGGGTATTAAGATTACTTTAAGAAGATTGGGTATGGATAGATTGAATGTTCTGGGGAATAAGTCTTTATCATTGGGAGGTAGAATTACTCTCATAAAGACTTCATTACTATCTATGCCAAATTTTTTACTTACACACTCTCTAGTTCCTAAAAGAGAGCTATATGAGTTGGAGAAAATGTGTAGGAGATTTATTTGGCACAAACTGGATGGGAAGAAAGGTTTGCATTATATTGCATGTAATGAGATATGTAAACCAAGAAGTGATGGTAGACTGGGAGTGCATTCAACTGTACTTAGAGGCGGTTCTCTAAGGGCGAGGTTGGCATGAAAATGTATCCAGAATCCTAAATCGTTACTTCAAAGAACTTTAATTGCTAAGTATGGAGATAATATCATAAATGGAACTTGTAAAAAGAGTTCTTCTAGTGCTTGACAAATTATGATAGATGGAGGTAAACATCTTAAACACATTGTCAAATGAAAGGTGGGTAGAGGTGATAAAATTGATGTCATAAGTGATATTTGTTGAAACTTGTTCACTATGAATTAGGTTGTTAAACCAAAGCTTATGTCCCAGCAACTAACCAAGAGGGGGGGGGGGGGGAAAGAGGGGGGGGGGGGGTGAATTGGTAATTAAACAATTTTACCCGTCTTTTTAAAATTTAAAACTGATAAAATTAACTTTAGTAAATTTTATAGAAAACGTTTTTCAACCACAAGTTAAAACAGAAAAGCAAAAATAAAAGCAGCAGAAAAATAAAAGACACGAGATTTATAATGGTTCGGTCAAACACGACCTACATTCATTCCCCGGAGGCACCCTCCGAGTATTTTACTAATACTAATAGTGAATCTCCATTTGCACCCATAGCAAGGCGGAGAAGTACAAAACTCTCTTCCGCCACTACCTGGTGCGGTAGAGAACCGTCGTACTTTTACACTCTTCCTAGTGTTGGCAGAGAACTGTCCATCCTTTCACACTCTTCCGGTGTAGGCAGAGAATCTTTCATCATTTCACACTCTCCTAGTGTGGCAGAGAACCCTTCGTCCCTTCACACTCTCCTAGTGCTGGCAGAGAACACTTCGGCTGTTCACACTCTCCAAGTGTGGGCAGAGAACCCTTCGATTGTTCACACTCTTCAAGTGTCGACAGAGAACCGGATTTTCTTGATAGATCTTCTCACAACAAATTTAGAAGGAAGAGAGAAAAGTGTGAAATAATCAAAAAAGCACAAGTAGAGATTCTTACATTTGTGTTCCAAGTGAATCCTTCATGCTCCAGTAGTAAGAAATCTTCTACAAACACTCTATCACATTCTCTCCTTGACTCTCCTTTCAATTGGGATGAAGATCACTAAGCAAAAAGATTAAGTGGAAGTCTAAATTGGACTATTTATATGGAAGACAAGAGAAACCGTCCAAAAAAACTGCGAATATTCAAGTCAACACGCAGTTGATCGTCCCGTGTGATCGTGAATCGTCCTGGACAATTTTACTTAAGTGTGTGGAAACGAACAAATGTATATTGGTATGAATAGAAATTGTACCCTATCATCGTCCCGTACGAACTAGGTTCATCCGGTATGAAAAGTTATACCATAGGCGGTTCCCAAAAATTGCAAAATGTTGCCAAAAGTTGAAGAGTTGGTTCACTTTGCCCTGGGATGAAAATGAGTTTGTCCGGACGAAATTTTTACAAAGAGCAATTCATCCCGGGATTAATTTGCGTTTGTCTGGATGAAAATTTTCCAGAGAGCATTTCGTCTTGGCACAAATATGAATTTCGTCTAAACAAAAATATTCCAGAGAACATTTCATCCTGGGACGAATTTGAGTTCGTCTGGATGAAAATTTTCCAGCGAGCATTTCGTCCTGGCACGAATATGAATTTCTTCTGAACAAAAATTTTCCAGAGAACATTTCGACCTTGGACGACTAACATTCGTCCTGGACAATCAGGACATAGAAAAATTTTCTTCTACTCCTGTTCGTTCCATTGCTCTTTAGAGGAGATAACTAACTTGATCGTCCCGTATGAACTATGTTCGTCCCGTACGATCAGTATAAATTTTAAAAGGTCTCCTTAAGTGTGTGCGTGTTTATTCACTTAATTACAATCACTCCCTCTCAAACTTAATTTTAAAAAAAAATTAAGCTTCAATTCACAAAATCTCTCATGCTAAATTTGATTTGAAGTCTTCAGAAGTCTATAGTTCGATTTTTCTGAAATGTTAGTTCACACAAGAGCAAAAACAAATCTTTCAAAAAGTGTTAGGAGATATCAATACATAAAACAAAAATATTTGGAATCATCAAAACTATACAAGTTGCAAGAATGTAAAACATGCAAATAGCAACTCTCTTAATAATCTCTCCCTTTTTAATGATGTCAAAACAATTATTGTTTGTATAATTTCAAATTCTAAGAATCTCCTAAACTCCCCCTGAAATGATGAACACGTAAAAATAAGGAGGCAATTTAATCATAATTTTTTTTTCAAAACTTTTAGAGATACAAAAGAAAACAAGAACACATCAAAACAAAATAAAAACACATAAAACAAAAACACATACAAAATAAAAACATATACGAACAAATAATTTCTCCCCCTTTTCGACAACAGCAAAAAGTGAAGAAGAAAAAAAGACCTGAAATGTAAACAATCATATGATAATCATTTGATAATTAATCTTTGAAAGTGATTGAAATAAATTTTGTAAATAAAATCAAAACATTAGGCAAATCATAGTAATTCATAAAATTTAAGAAGAGATATAACATTAATAATTAAAAGGATATATCAAAAACATGAGTAAATTTAGAAACAAAAATAAAAAAATCATTGCAAAAAGGATGAATAGAAAATTTGTATATTTCAAATTTCAATACGAAATATAAATGTACAGTAGATCAATTAGAATTAAGAGATTAAAAGATAATGGAAAGAAATAACTACCACATGTGGCACTTTTCGCATCTTTTTGACATTTGTGGCACATTTTGGTGCATCTTTTTACTTGCGGGCTTATTTTATGCCTCTTTTTTAACTTGTGAAACATTGCGCATTCCTTTCAATTTTTGTACATTTATACATTTTTCAATAGTAATTTTGATCTTTCCAAAATCAATAATAAAAATTTTTGAATTTTTCTAGTGCATAAATATTTATTGATAAGTGAAATACAAAATAAGAAAACATTACAGTTGCAATAATAATATTAGACATTAATGTAATCTAAATTAGAGACATGAAATTGACAATCATAATAACTTCAAGTTATAAGCAATACTTAAATTTAGAAAAATTAGATTTTCTAATAAATTTAATTTTAACTTGCATTTCAAAGTATATCACTCTTATGATAAAAAATTAAAACAATCGTTATATGGACTAACACACATTTCAAAAACAAGATTTAAGCCAAAACAGGATAACTTATATTGATATCAATATGAGGATATTACAATCTAAGCATGTGATATCAATACATCATAAGATTTAAAAACAAAAACATCAAATGAAATGAAAATACATCACATTTTCCTAAAACATAAAACTAACACACCAACTAGAGAAAATCCATAAAATCAAGTGCAACTGTCACTCAGAAGGACCCTGATCTGGAGGAGGATGAGGAGGAGGTGAAGCACAGAAGATATTAAAATAAGTACTAATCATAAGCATGTTTGTATTAATATCATTCATCTGATCCCTCATAAACCCCATGTCATGCTGATATTGTGCATCCTGATGCTGAAGATGAGTCTCAATTTTATCAAAATGTTGATCAACATGAGTCTCCATTTGATCAAATCTTTGAACCAAATCATGATAATTTGGTTCGTTGGCGGGTGTAGGTGCAGCTTCATGTTCTTCCTTAGTATCAGTAATGACTTGTGCTTTACTTGGTTCTTCTTTGAAGATTGCTCTAAATGATCCGTCGTTGTAGTAGAGCGGTTATTTAAACTCTTGATCGGGATGAACCAAATTATATTTCTTGTCCATAATGTAGGCAACTAGATGTCCTAAGGTGATGTTCTCCTTACTTTTATGTTCGATATGACCAATTTTAGAAAGTCCATAAAGATAGTTAAGGATAAGTTGGGCTTCATCTATAGGTTTGTGAGTCATGATCAAAACGGTTATCATAGAAAGAAGAGGAGTAATGTTGATTCTATCACCTGCTTTAGGAATTATAGAAGTTCTAAGAACATGCTGGATGATACAAGCATTACGAATGAGACCGGATACTTTAGGTATATGCTCGTTAAAATTGATTCCTCTAATCACTTTATTAATTTCATACCATTGATATTCAGTTGAGGTGATCAAGGTATGTGCTCTAGCTCCCTCAGTCCTTAAGTTTAAAAAGGCTCCTAAGTCAGCTTTGGTGATATCAACTTTTTGCTTAAAGACAAAGGAGCGGATAATAATATGGTCGGAGTTGAAAGACATGTTTGCAAGAAAATAGTGGAAGGTTTCTTTGTTATAGAGATAAACTAGGGTGAGGATAAAACCAAATTGAGTTGAAGCAAACAAGTTTATCACTAGAAAGGTTAGTTGTTCTTGGACAAGAATTCTGGACGATGTGATCTTGGCGGAGACAAACCTAGGAAAGGATTCTTCATTGGCTTTAGAAAGGAAGTTCTCAGAAGCATTCCTAGGTGGACCCCTGGACAGAGTCTTTTGACGCTTGCTAAAACTTGCCATTGATAGGATCAAAGGAACGAAAGGATTTGAAAGTGAAAGTGAAATGAGAGTGTGACGTTGAGTTCAAAAGCCCATCTATTTATTGAAAAAATGACAGTTCGTACCAGACAAAATTTTACGTTTGTCCTGTATGAAATATATTCATCCCGTACGAAAACATTTCATATGGACGAATGAATGCGACCAAAATAAAATGGCTTTTTGTATCACATAACTTATGAAGCATCCTTTCATACAGACTTTTGACCAGACTGATCGTACAGACGAACACGTGTTTGTCCCGGGATAATAAGAACTTATGATCATTTTAATGGCAGTTGAAACCGTCCCTTCCATCGAACCGACATATATTCATCCGGAGGAACAAAAGGTTCGTAATTACGAAATATAGCATTAAAAAATATCTCATCCGATTAAATGTCATTCAATCATCTCATTGTTTGAGCAAGTTCGTCCTGGATGATCGTGACGATCGTACAGACAAAGTAAAAATTAAAAATTAAAAAACTACACGCAAACTGAAAGTTTGTTAGGGATGTTAAGCCCTACAGAAGTGGCCCAATGCTAAGAAGAAGAGAGGAATGAAATTCTTTACACAAAGAAATAAAATCACAAACCAAATCATCACAAACAAAGTGCAGAAATTAAATAAATGCGGAAGCGATAACAAGAAAAGAACACATCGGATTTATAGTGGTTCGGTCAAACCTTGACCTACGTCCACTCCTTGGAGGCACCCTCCAAGTATTGCACTAAACTAAGTGTCTCTCCTTTAGCCCCCACAGCTAGGCGGAGAAGCCCTCACAAAATCACTTCCACCTTCCCCGGTGCGGCGGAGTCGTCGGGACCTTTGACACCAAAGAGATCTTCTTCTTTGGTGAACTTACCTCGAGACAAGCATTGAATTCGATTGTACTAAGGTGCGAGTTCGCTGGAGAAACTATGTGGAATCCCCTCCACACTCCCTTGAGTTCCTCCCCCTCACAGGATCTTCTCCCTCTCAAACTCCACCCTTTCCTCTCTCCCTTTCAAGCTCTCTCTTCAAGTTACCTCCACAAGAACGAAGCTACAATGGCTGCCAAAGACTCTTACAAAAGTTTACATGCCATAGCTTAAATAGAAGCACTCAAAATGAGCTCATTAACTCAAGTTGCCGACATTATCGTCAAGGACGATAGGTATATCGTCCTGGCCGATCAGTACAAATTCAGCTCATCAGCCCGGGACTATTTGGGACGATCAGAAGAAAATTGGTTGCATCGTCCTTGGCGATATCACGATCGTCCAGGCTGATTAGTTTAAAACCGATTTCAATCGTCCTGATCATCGCCCTGAATTTGAGATGTCCGATGTAGATCGTCCAGGACATCGTCCCGGCCGATCAGGCGATCATCCCGGATGATGTGATCGTATCAATCAACCATTAATGCTTTCCAAAGATACCAGATCAATTTAGGCATAATTGAGTTAGATCGTCCTGGACGATGTGTATATCGTCCTGGCTGATTTCTTAAAATAAAGAATACCTAATCTGATTATGGCAGTTGATTGTTTCTGAATTGAGCATATCATCCTGGCCGATTAACATATGACGGCTGCCTTAATGAGGATGCTCTAATTAGGATTTCTAT
>NW_021318927.1:923233-931365 GCF_001605985.2 Dendrobium catenatum
TAATAAATTATTATTATTATTATAAACTGCCTAATTTTCTAAGGAGGTCGGCTATAGGGTTCGGGCAAGAGGTGGAGTTCGGCTGGAGGAGGAAGGAGGTTCGGCTATTGGAGTTGGAGGCTCGATCGCAGGAGCTATGGCCGAAGGTTAAGGAGATGAGGTGGAGCTTGAGGTCGGACAGAGGGGAGGTCGGCGTTGGCTTGAGGAATCGGGAAAGAGAGGTCGGGCTTGGGCTTGGAGTTCGGCATAGCAAGGTAAGAGCTCGGTTCCCTGTTTCCTCTCTCTCTCTCTCTCTCTGATCGGAAGGGAACGGGAGGCAGCGACGGGATTTGGAGGAGGGAGAGATGCTCTGTGCGTGGGGAGTGTCGTGGGAGGAAGAGAGGTCTGGGAGGTGGAGACTTTCGGTCGAGTGGGAAGGAGAAGTTCGGGAGAGAGACGTTCAAGCCTGTGGAGTTCGTATCAGAGGAGAAGCAGAGCAAGCATCGTGGGAGGAGTTC
Organism: Dendrobium catenatum; assembly: GCF_001605985.2. Classification (NCBI taxonomy): domain Eukaryota; kingdom Viridiplantae; phylum Streptophyta; class Magnoliopsida; order Asparagales; family Orchidaceae; genus Dendrobium; species Dendrobium catenatum. The sequence continues at coordinate 923,731 of NW_021318927.1, forward strand.
GGTCGGCTTTTAAAGACGCGAGAGAACCTCCTCGAGCGGAGTTTGAGCAAGAATCGCGGGAAATCGACTGGAGCGGTGCCGTTTGCAGCGGGATTTCGGCACGACTTCGTGGATCCGACGGTCTACAGGTTAGCTGATTTTTTTTTTGTTCTTTTCATTTCTTTATACAAAGGTCAACAATGTCATAAGCTCTCAGCTCAATCTATTATATGTATATTTTTTTGGGCTATAAAACTTCTCACAAAGGCGATGTTTGTTATGATCCAAGCTTCAAAAGCTTTCTCTCATCATGTTGTATTTTTTGAACATCAATTTTTCTTGTCAACTTATATTGAGCCTTTGCTAGAGATCTATATTTTTCATAATTTTGATGAATTAAATTATAGCTATAAAGATTCAAATTTTGATTTGTATATGAAAGAGGCCATAGCTTCACCATTTGCTTAACCAAATTCGCCATCCTCCTTGCAAGGTGGAATTCAATCACTAGTCCAACACAATGTTCCAAAATCCTTCATACTACAAATTGGTATGACTTTCAAACTACATTGGCCTCAATTTCCATTCCCCCATACTATTTAGAGGCTAGCAAACATGATTGTTGGAAAGAGGCCATAGCTGAAGAACTTCAAGCTCTTGAGGATAATCATTCATGAGAGATTGTTCACTTATCTCCAAATATTAAAGTCATTAGTTGCAAATGGGTTTACTTAATCAAATTTTATTCTGATCTTACCTTGGATTGCTACATGTTACTTTTAGTTGTCATTAGTAACATTAAAGAATATGAGATTAACTATGAAGAAAATTTTACTTCTAAAGTGAAAATAACTAAAATAAGAATGATTGCCTCATGGTTGCTTCATAAAAATCGCCGCTGTACCAAATGGATGTTAATAAAATGCCTCTATTTGTCGTGATCTCAAGCAGAAAATTTACATGGCTCTTTTGCTTTGTGTTTTGCGAAAAAATTTACATCTATTGTGAAAAAAACTAAAATAAGAATGATTATCTCAATTGTTGCTTTATAAAAATGGTCACTTCAACAAATGGATGTTAATAATGCCTCTCTTGGTGGTAATCTTAAGGAGGAAATTTACATGCCTTTTCTACTTTGTGTTTTGCCTCTTCTCCTATAGAAGTTTGAGGATTGAAACAGGTGCCCTATGCATGGTTTGATAAATTTTACTCAACCTTACATTATTTATCTTTTAAATAGAGCCAATATGATTTATCATTATTTCTCTATAATACATCTAATTGGATTGCTCATTCTTTGGTTCATGTTGATGACATCATTATTACTGGAAATTTTTTTCTCTAATTAGTCATCTACTATATCTTTAGGGAATATTCAAAATGAAATATTTTGGTGCTCTTATATTTGAGGTTTGGAGATTCGCTCCAATTTCTCAAGCACTTTCCTGAACCAACATAAGTATGCACAAAATCGGATTACTTTGGTTGGCCTCTATAATTCTTCCTTTGCGGATACTCCATTAAAAGTAAACAAAAAAATATTATTGTAAGGAAGACGATCTTCTTCCTTATCCACTATATTTAGACAATTAATAAAAACTTAAACTATTTGATAATTCTTCGATCTTATATTTTCTTAGTAGTTCAACAAATAAGTCAATTTATTCAAAAATCTCGTCACTTACAATTGGTTGTCGGTCGTTGAATCATTTGATATGTTATATGGACGCTGAGCCATGGTTTGTTCTTTCCACTTGGTTCTTCTCTTCATCTTGTGGTATATAATAATGAGTATTGGACAATGTGCTCTACTACTTGATAGTTAATGATAGGTTAGTGTATATTTCTTGATAATTCATTGATCACATAGAAGAGTAAAAATAAATCTCACGCATCTAAACATTCTATTGAGTATTACCACATAATGTTTGCCACATGTTCATAGATTATCTGGCTTCATGTTTTTCTCAGAACAATCCCACCCATCTTCATTTGATCTACAGAACCACAGGCACACTTTTGTCACTGCAGAAGATTTTTCTTTCCTATCCGAGCATGGTATAAACACCGTCAGGATTCCTGTTGGATGGTGGATTGTACAGGACCCAGATCCTCCAGCTCCATTTATTGGAGGAACATTGGCAGCTCTGGACAGAGCATTCTCCTGGGCAGAGTAGGTTCAGTTTCGCACTCATCTAGTTTATACTCCTTGGTCACGTCCATTTTTCCATCTTTCTACTATACTGAGCTCTTGTTTTGTAGGGTCTATAACATCAGGTGCATCATTGATCTCCATGCTGCACCTGGTTCCCAAAATGGAATGGAACATAGTGCTAGCAGAGATGGTTCTGTTAACTGGCCATCGACAGAGTACATCACACAGAGTCTGGATGTTATTGAATTTTTATCTTCAAGGTATCTCTTAATGGTAATATATATTCCAATTTATCGTTGCATACCTCTTTCAAAATTATGATTTGGAATGAACTTGCACCACCATTAGAAACTAAAACCAATAATAAAACCGTTTGTAAATTTTGCTTCAACATTTGAGTCATTAGGTTGTTGAAGTACAAAATGTGCTAAAATCCTGATTCCTGCATAAGATATTGCTGTATTCTATAGGTAATACCCGAATATTGTGTTAGTAAAGTTTACTTCGCCGAATAAGAAATATAGTAACCTCTCAAAAACCTGTTTTCATGCCATGTTGGCTCATTTGTGTACTTGAAACTCTGTTACCAAATCCACCCACCAAAATTCCAAAATCTGTTTTCATGCTTCATGAGCACAATGCTTGTCTTTCTAAAAATTATATCTTGGTCATGCGGCCTAGTTTGTGTACTTAACACTCTCATGGATATCATGACTACTTGTTGAAAAGGAAGAAAAAAAGTATGAATCTATCCTTAATAAGTTAGTGCTTGGTTCAAAAACTGTGTCAAAGCACGTCTCTAATAGGCTAGGCCACTAGGGTCCTAATGACTCATAAGCTAGGTCTGTCCAGGAGATCTTTTGTTTTTTATCATTTACCCTTATTACGATTGGCTTATTTTTACCCTTTTCCTTTGCATGAAGAGTTTTTATATTAGGGTACTGATTTTTCATATGTCCGGGTTTCCTACACCTAAAACAAATAACATCAGAGAAAATTTTAACATTCTTACAATTTTTATCTTTATTTCACTTTTGCTGATGCTTTAGTAGACTTATTCATGACTTATTTTATATTGTAGCTCTTAAAAATATGAATTGAAATTATGTTATGAGAGAAGAAATAAATTATTTGAAAAAAATTTCACTTGGGAGATTGTTGAAATACTAAAAGAAAAGAAAATGATATAATGCAAATATATTTTTTCTATTAAATATATAGAAGATGAAAACCTAAAACAATATAAAATAAGAATGGAAGCCAAAAAATATTTTCAATATTATGGAATTGACTACTTAAAAATTTATGTTCCTATTGTGAAAATGATATATTATGCATATTAATCTCTCGTGTAGCCAATCATAAATGGTATAATAGTATGATATAAATAATGCTTTTCTAAATGGGAATGGTAAAGAAGCGTATATGGATTCATGACTTAGATTTGGTAGGTCTTTCACAAATAACAAATTGTGCAAATTAAAGAAAATACTCAGATGGCCTTAAATAATCTCTAAGATTATGATTTGGTAGATTTTTAAAAAAGTCATGAATAAAGCTAGATACAAATAAAACTAAGGAAATTATACCCTCTTCATAAAACACTATGTTGATGATAAAATTTAAATTTTTATTGTATAAGTTGATGATATAGTTGATAATTGAGAGAAGTCTCTCAAGAAAATGCTTCTTTAAGAAGCTGAGATCAAAGAGTTGGGCAAATTAAAATACTTCTAAGGGATAAACGTTCTAAAAAAAAGATCATGGATCTACTAAAGGAAATCAAAATGACTGATTGCAAATCTTGTGAAATTCCAACTGAACTAAGATAAAAAATTTGACGCAAATAAAGAAGGAAAAGAAGTAGGCATGGGATAAGATCAAAGATTAATCAAAAAGTAATTTATCTATCTCACACAAGTTAAAACATTGCATTTATAGCGAGTCTTATCAATTAATTCATATTCAAATCTAAATAATCCCACCTTTAAGCTACTTATAGAATCCTTTGACATCTTAATTCAAGTCCTTGTAGATGAATCCTTAGGATACTTTACAAATTAAAGGATATATTAATGCAGACTATGTAGGATCACTAATTGATAGAATATTCATAACTTGATATTAATATTTTTAGGAGAAAATCTAATAATATGATGGAGAACGAAATAACATTTTGTTTGAAGATCTAGCGTTCAATTTAAATCTAGAGTTATTGCTCAAGGAATCTCGAGCTTAAGTATCAAAATCATTTTGAAATATTTAAAAATCAAATTGGAATGGCCGATAAAGATATACTGTGACAATATATCTACCATAAGCATTTACCCAGTTTAATATGATTGTAGCAAGCATGTAAAGGTGGGTAAATATTTCACAAAAGAGAAATTGGAAAGTGGAAATCAAGTAGCATAACTTCTTGCCAAAGAACTATGCAATCCTATGTTCAAACATGTTGTAAGCAAACTTTGAATGGTAGATTTATACCATTCAGTTTGAAGGGTACTATTAAAAGATCATAGAACCCACAAGTCAATCAATTTTGATGAGGATTCTTGAGCACACAGATTAAATATTTTAACTATCAGATTGATTCTCTTAGGGCTCTTAAATTATATTTGATTTGCCTCTTTCTATTTTAGCCAGCAGTCCCTCTTGAAGATTTTTTTTTTTTGATAAATAACTTTTATTTTTTTTCCATTAAGTTTTTTTTGGAGAAGTCTAAATATACTTTCACATTTTATACAGAATCAATCAACAGTTTTTTTCTACTGTCCTGCTTTTCTACCATCAATGTCATATTTGTTTTCAGCAGAACAGTTTATGAACATGATTATTTTGAATTGTCTTCATCAGACTGGTCGATTCCAGTTACCTGGAACAAAAGCATTGATCAAAACTCTTTAACATTTCTTCAATTTGAAGGTATGCAGATAATCCAGCTCTTTTGGGTATTGAGCTATTGAATGAACCTTCTGCAGCTGCAGTTCCAATAGATATTCTTGTATCATATTACAAAAGTGGGTACCAAATTGTTCGGAACTATTCTTCTACAGCATATGTTGTAGTTTGTCAGAGGATAGGCAATGCAGACCCCATGGAGCTATATGAAGCCAACATTGGGGATACAAATGTTGTGGTAGATGTACACTACTATAACCTATTTGATGCTTATTTTGTTGATCTAAATCCATTACAAAATATGCAATTCATTTACGACAGCAGGGTGCCACAGTTGCAGGCACTAAACAACGCAAATGGACCTCTCGTCTTTATCGGTATGGTGTTTTATTATGGTTTTCCATATTTAACATTTGAAACCCAAGCTATATTTTACATTCCTACTTGTATTAGTCATTTTTACTAACCAATCATTTACTTGCGCTTTTGCTAATTCTACATTAAAGCTTCGTTTGGGATGGCTTTTTTACTGCTTCTTGAAGTAGCTTTCTAGTAAAAAATTAAATTTTTTATACTAAAAAGTTGTCTTAAGAAGTAGTAATAAAGCCGTCCCAAACGAAGCCTAAATTTGAGAAATTTTCTACATCCTCACAATGAAAACAAAAAGAAAAATGGAGATTGTGTGTTGTTCAGGTGAGTGGGTGAATGAGTGGAATGTGACAAATGCTTCTCGAAGGGAGTATCAAATATTTGGAAGCACTCAGTTAGAAGTTTATGACACTGCTTCTTTTGGTTGGTCATATTGGACACTCAGAAGTGAAGAAAAACATTGGGACTTCGAGTGGAGCATTAGGAACAAATACCTTGTGCTTAGTATGTGTGCATTTTTTTTTCCATTTCCTTATATTTTTATCCATATTCATTGCACTTACCTTGTTGAGCTTTCATCAGAAATATTCACGCAAGATATTTGATATATCATCTATTTATGGTGTCATTTTTATCTTCACTCTGAGACTTCGGCTTCGTTTGGGATGACTTTTTTACTGCTTTTTAAATTAGCTTTTTAGTATAAAAAATTTAATTTTTATACTTAAAAGCTGTTTTTAGAAGCAGGAAAAAAGAAAAGCCTTCATTTGGGACTACTTTTTTATGATTTCTTAAATCAATTTTTAAGTAAAAAATTAAAAAATTTGTACTAGAAAGCTGCTTTAAGAAACATTAAGAAACCGTTCGAAACGATGCCTGAATGTAATAAATATTTAGGTATCATTAACAAATTACAACTATCATAACTTAAAAACATACATTCTATTGCTTTGGTATATGAATCTTCATCATTTTTTACTCTATTTAGGCTTAATATACTTGAAATAAGTAGATTTACATTCCCTATGCTGTTCATTTTATTATTTATTTTCCTCTGTTATGTGTCTGCATTTCTCTCCTCTCCATCATGAAAAGTTATTTTTATTCAAGTTTGATCAGCTTTTGAAAACGCTGCTGCAGATAATTCTTGGAAGAATGGCCTTAGCAGCTGTACCACGCTTGCTGTGATCGTTTGGGCAATTATTTTGGCGTTCTATGGATCTTTGTTGCTCTAACCACACGACGCAAGGAGTTCATCAGAACCCAGCAGAAAATTACTGTGAACGTCGATTCTTTCTTATTATTCTTTTGCTATTCATTCATGGCTGTTGACCTGAATAAATTTTCATATTAAAAATAGAATATTGAAAGATATTGAATATTTCTTGTAATTTTATTTTCATAAATGAAAGTTATTTCTGTAATATTGTTGGCTCTATCTACACTGGAATTGGTAAGGGCATTGGTGCCCAGATTTGCTGTAAAATGTGGACATAAAATTTAAGAGAGAATAAGTCGGTCAACTGGTAGGAGACTAACGCAAGTGGTCGCCTCTTATGAGCATCTATATATTGTGAGAAAAGTCATAAGGGGAGGCTTTAAAATTTGGATAATTTAATATTTAGAAGGAGAAATTATCTTCTACTAAAGATAATAATAATGGTGGGTCGTTTAATTGACTCAATTATTAGATAATAATAATAATAATAATAATAATAATTAATATTATTATTAATCTCATGAAAAAAACAATAACATGAACATTACAAGAAAAATGATATTTTCCGGTGATCATTTCAATTGTAAAAAAGGATCAATATTCGTCGAAAATTAGTATTTCTAGTGGATTTATGACGAAATTTTTTCAAACTGTAAACATGCGTGGGAGAAGTCTTGATGTTAAAAATGTGCCGGAAATTTTTCTAGGGGATTTCTGATTGAAAATTCATCAGGAAAATATTTTCGGCAGATTATTTTTGTGCCATAAAATTAAAAAAAATGAAAAATGTCTTTAAGACAGTGGCCCGCCAAAGTCAACTTGAGCAGCCTCGCCCCAACCAGCCAACTTGCTACTACGCCCCACCTCCGCCCAGCCCAGCCTGCCCGCAAGACTAATCCAAGTGGTCGCCTCTCATTAGCATCTATATATTGTGAGAAAAGTCAAAAGGGGAGACTTTAAAATTTTTATAATTTAATATTTAGAAGGAGAAATTATCTTCTACTAAAGATAA
>NW_021318927.1:931465-940390 GCF_001605985.2 Dendrobium catenatum
AATTTATTCAAAATCGTCAACTTACAATTGTTGTTCGTGAATCAATTTGATAGTATATGGATGGCGTGAGCTGGTTTTTTTCTTTCACTTTGTTCTAAGATATTGGAAAATGTGCTCTACTACTTGATGTAAAGATAGGTTAGTGTATATTTCTTGATATTCATATGATACATAGAGAGTAAAAATAAATCTCACGCATCTAAACATTTTTGAGTATTAACCTAATGGTTTGCCATGTTCATAGATTATCTGGCTTCAGATGTTTTTCTCCAGAAATATCCCACCACATCTTAATTTGATCTCAGAACCAAGGCACACATTTTGTCACTGCAGAAGATTTTTCTTTCCTATCGAGAATGGTATAAAACCGTCAGGATTCCTGTTGGATGGTGGATTGTCAGGACCAGATCCTCCAGTCCATTTATTGGGAGGAACATTGAGCAGCTCTGGAACAGAGATATTCTCCTGGGAGAGTAGGTTAGTTTCCACTCACTCTAGTTTTTACTCCTTGGTGCACGTCCTTTTTCCATCTTTTATCTATACTGAGCTCTTGTTTTGGTAGGGTCTATAACACAGGTGCTCATGATCTCCATGCGCAACTGGTTCCCAACATGGAATGGAAATATGTGGCTAAGCAAGATGGTTCTGTTCAACTGGCCATCGACAGAGTACATACACAAGTCTGGATGTTATTGAATTTTTATCTTCAAGAGTTCTTAATGGTAAAGATTTTAATTTATCGTTGGCATACCTCTTCAAATTATGATTTGGAATACTTGCACCAATTAGAACTAAAACAATAATAAAACTGTTTTGTAATATTTGCTTCCAACATTGAGTCTTTAGGTTTTGAAGTACAAATGTGATAAAATCCTGATTCTGCATACGATTATTGCTGTATTCTATTGGTATCCGATCATTGTGTTAGTAAAGTTACTTCGCCGAATAAGAAATATAGAACTCTCAAAACCTGTTTTTCATGCCGTGTTGGCTATTTGTGTACTTGAAACTCTGGTTACAAATCCACACAAAATCAAAATCTGTTTATCATACTTCATGAGACATGTTTCTTTCTAAAAAATTATATCTTGGTCATTGCGGCTAGTTTTGTGTACTTAAACTCTATGGATTCATGACTATTGTTGAAAGGGAAAAAAAGGTATGAATTACCTTTAATAGAGTATAGTGCTTGTAAAAAACTGTGTCAAAGACGTCTCTAATAGGCTAGGCAAGGGTTCCTAATGATCTCGCTAGGTCTGTCAGGAGATCTTTTGTTTTTTATCATTCCCTTATTAGATGGTCTTTTTTACCTTTCTTGCATGAAAGTTTATATTAGGGTACTGGATGTTTCTATGTCACGGGTTTCCTACGACTAAACATAAATACAGAGAAATTTTTAACATTCTTAAATTTTATCTTTATTCATTTGTGATGTTAGTAGATTTTCATGATTATTTTAATTATTGTCGGCTATAAAAGATGAATTGAATTAATGTTATGAGAGAGAAATAATTATTTGAAAAAAATTTCACTTGGGATTGTTGAAATACTAAAAGAAAGAAAATGATATAATGCAAATATATTTTTTCTATTAATTTAGAGATGAAAACCTAAACAATATAATAAGAAGTGGAACCAAAAAAGGATTTTCAATCTATGGAATTGACTAACATAAAAATTTATTACTGATTGTGAAAATGATATTTATGATATTAATGCTCTCGTGTAGCAATCATAAATGGTATATATAATAGTATGATTAAAGATAAATGCTGTTTTCTAAATGGGAATGGTAAAGAGTGTATATGGATCATGACGTAGATTTGGTAGGATCTTTTACAAATAACAAATTGGTGCAAATTAGAAAATACTCAGATGGCTTAAATAATTCTCTAAGATTATATTTGGTAGATTTTAAAAAGTCATGAATAAAGCTAGATATACAAATAAAACTAAGGACATTATCCTCTTCATAAAATATGTGATGATAAATTAAATTTTTATTGTATAAGTTGATGATATGTTGATAATTGAAGAAGTTCTAAGAAATGCTTTTAAGAAGCTTGTAATCAAAGAGTTGGGCAATTAAATACTCTTTAGGAATACGTCTAAATAAAAGATTCATGGATCTACAAAAGGAAATCAATGACTGCTTGCAAAATTTTGAAATTACAACTGAACTAAGATAAAAAATTGACGCAATAAAGAAGGAAAAGAAGAGGCGCATGGATAAGATAAGAGATTAATAAAAGTAATTTTAATCTATTACACAAGTTAAAACATTGCATTTATAGCGAGTCTTATCATTAATTATATTCAAACTTACTAATCACCTTTAGCTCTTATAGAATCTTATGACAGTCATTAATTCAGGGTCTTATAGATTGAATCCTCTTAGGATACTTACAATTAAAGGATTATATTAACTCGCTATGTGGTCACTATTGATAGAATATTCTAAATTGATATTAATTTTTAGGAGAAATCTAATAATATGATGGAGAACGATAACATGTTGAAGATCTAGCTCAATTTTAAATCTAAGAGTTATTGCTAAGGAATTCGAGTTAAGTTTCAAAACAATTTTGAAATATTTAAAAATCAAATGGATGGCCGATAAAGATATCTGTGAATAATATATCTACCATAGAGCATTTACCCAGTTTATATGATTGTGAGCATGTAAGGTGGGTAAATATTTCACAAAGAAAATATGGAAAGTGGAATCAAGTGCATAACTTCTTGCAAAGAAATATGAATCCTATGTTCAAACATGTAAAGCAACTTTGAAATGGTAGATTTATACATTAGTTATGAAGGGTAATATTAAAGATCATGCCACAAGTCAGTCAAATTGATGAGGATGATTGAGCCACATTAAATATTTTACTATAGATTGATTCTCTTAGGGCTCTTACTTATTTTGATTTGCTCTTTCTATTATTAAGCCAGCAGTCCTCTTGAAGATTTTTTTTTTTGATAATAATTTTATTTTTTTTTCATAAGTTTTTTTTGGAGAAGTTAATATACTTCACATTTTATACAGAATCAATCAAATTTTTTTCTACTGTCCTGCTTTCTACATCAATGTCATATTTGTTTTTCAGCAGAACATTTATGAACATGATATTATTGAATTTGTCTTCATCCGACTGGTCGATTCCAGTTACTGGAAAAAGCATGAAAAAACTCTTTACATTTTTAAATTTTGAAGGTATGCAGATAGTCCAAGCCTTTTGGGTAATTGAGCTATTTGAAGAACTTTGCATGTGCAAGTCAGATAGTATTCTTGTATCATAATTACTAAAAGTGGTTACAAATTGTTCGGAATATTATTCTAACGCATATGATTGTGTTTGTCAGAGAGATAGGCAAGAGACTCCATGGATATAATGAAGCCACGATTGGGGATACAAATGGTTGTGGTAGATGTACACTATATAACTATTTGATGCTTTTGTTGGGTTGTCTAAATACATTTACAAAATTGCCAATTCATTTACAACAGCAGGGTGGCCGACAGTGAGGCACTAAACAACGAAATGGACTCTGTCTTTTATCGGTTGGTGTTTAATTATGGTTTTCAATATTTAACATTTAACCAAGTATATTTTTCTCTACTTGTATTAGTCATTTTTTAAATAACATATTTACTTGAGCTATTTGCTATTCTTAATTAAAGCTCGTTTGGTGGTTTTATTAACTGTTCTTGAAGTGCTTTCTGAGTAAAAATAAATTTTATCTAAAAAGTTGTCTTTAAGAAAGTAGTATAAAGCCGTCCAACGAAGCTAAGTTTGAGAATTTTTACATCCTACAATGAAAACAAAAAGAAAAATGGAGATATGTATATTGTTTAGGATGAGTGGGTGAATGAGTGGGAATTGCAAATGCTTCTCGAAGGAGTATCAAATATTTGGAAGCACTCAGTTGAGTTTATGAACTGCTTCTTTTGTTGGTCTGGATTGGACACTCAGAAAGTGAAGAAAACAATTGGGACTTCGAGTGGAGATTAGAAGAATACTCTGTGCTTAGTATGTGTGTATTTTTTTTCATTCCTTATATTTTTCCATATTACATTGCACTTACCTTGTTGGCTTTGCATCAGAAATATTCACCGCAGATATATTTTTGATATATCATCTATTTATGGGTCGATTTTTTATCTTCACTCTGAGAATTCGTTCGTTTGGGATGATTTTTTACTCGCTTTTATTAGCTTTTAGTATAAATTTATTTTATACTTAATTCTGTTTTTAGAGCAGGAAAAAAGAAAAGCTTCATTTGGGACATTTTTTATGATTTTTAAATCAATTTTTAGTAAAAAATTACAATTTGTACATAGAAGCTGCTTAGAAACATTAAGAACGTTGACGATGCCTGAATGTAATACTTTTAGGTATCATTACAAATTACAGACTATCATAATTAAAAAAATACTTTATTCTTGGTATATGATCTTCATCATTTTTTTTACTCTATTCTAGGGCTTAATATACTTGACTAAACAAGATTTAACATTTCCTATGCGTTAATTTTATTATTTATTTTCTTGTTATGTGTCTGCTTTCTCTTCTTATCATGAAAAGTTTTTTTATTCAGTTTGGATACTTTTGAAAACGCCGCTGCAGATAATTCTGGAAGAGTGCTTAGCAGCTGTACAACGCTTGATGTACTGTTTGGGCAGTTTTTTGGCGTTCAATGGTCTTTGTTTGTCTACAACACCGGACCTAGAGTTCATAAGAACGCAGCAGAATTCAGTGACGTGATTCTTTTATTAATTTTTGCTATTCTTCATGCTGTTGATGAATAATTTTCATATAAAATAGAATATTGAGATATTGAATATTTCTTGAATTTAATATTTTTCATAATGAAGTTTTCTGTAATAATTGTTAGGCTCTATCAAACTGGAATTGGTTAAGGGCATTGGTGCCAGATTTGCTGTAAAATTGGACATAAAATTTGAGAGAATAAGTCGGTCTACTGGTGGATAACTAAGCAGTGGTGTCGCTCTTAATGAGCCATTAATATATTGTGAGAAAAGTCATAGGGGAGCTTTAAAATATTGGATAATTCTAATATTTAAAGGAGAAATGAATCTTAACTGCAAAGATAATAATAATGTTGGGTCGTTTAATACTCAATTATTAGATAATAATAATAATAATAATATAATATTATTATATTAATTCTGAAAAAACATATCATGAACTTTAAAGAAAATGATATTCCGGTGATACATTTAATTGTAAAAGGATTAACATATACGTTGAAAAATTATAAGATATTCAGTGGATATGTTGGCGAAGATTTTTCAAATGGTCAACACGTGTGGAGAAGTCTTCTGATTTCAAAAAAATTGTGCCGGAAATTTTTCTAGTGGATTTCTGATTGAAAATTTCATTGGGAAAGATTTCCGGAAGATTAATTTTTGTGTCAAAAAATTTAACAAATAAAAATTAAAAAAATGGTCCTAAAACAGTGGTCTGCTAAAGTCAACTTGAGGCAGCCTCGCCGCCAATGAGCCACATGCTATACGCCCTACGTCCAGCCATACCAGCCAGCCTGCAAGACCCCAAGCACGGTCAGTATCACGGCTGCGACTAAGCGGCCTATTAGTGGGGTGTCAATCGAGGTCGAACCCGAGTTGATCGGTTTAAACGGGTCAACCGTAGATCCAACCATTTTTGTAAACGGGTCGCTATCTCATAGCCAAAACCCCGACCACCGACGGGTGCCGGGTTGACACTACCGACCGTTACTTAAAAAGAAGGGTAGACGGCAGTGGTGCAGGCGCGGCGGTGCGGCTGTAGCAGGCGCGTAGGCGGCAGAGGCACCTGCGGCCAGCGCTAGTCGAAACGAGTCGCGACTGAACCCGAACGGTCGAAACCCCACGCGAGCGGGCTTTTGCTGCGCTGGCACGCCAGTGCGGCAAAGCCGAAGCTGCAACGCGAGTGGCGAAGCCGAAGCGGCCACGCGAAGCTCGAAGAGGGCTCTTGCAGCGTCACGCGGGACCGGGCAGTTGAGCGTCGGCAGGGAGTCATTTCAAGGTCATTTTCCGGGTCCGGGTCAACACCGAACCGCCCGATATTTGAAACGGATGGTTTACCAACCTGACGTTTCATAACGGGTGACTCCGAACTGAATTTTTCTGGGTCGGATAAAAAAATTTGACTCCCCTACCTATATATCAGGGCTTCAGCGGGTCGAAACGCAGCCCTCCCGCTCCCAACCCAGCAAGAAGCCACCCAACCATCAAACACAAGGCCAACGGCTTACTTGGGGGTGGCTAACATTTTTTATTTAAATTATAACCTATAAATATTCAAAGTAAATATCAATGTAAAAGTAAAACTAATTTGATAAAAATAATTAGATTTATTAAATAATGAATTATTGAATTAGTTAATTTATTTTAAATATTTCATTAATTAATTTAAATTTTATGCAATAAATTATTTAAATATTTAACTTATTACTAAATAATAATTATAAAATTCATTTTTTATTTTTGAAATTTTTTAATTTCGTCGAAATCCATGGATTCTAGAATAATCCGTAAGAAGCAGTCAAAAAATTCTCCAGAAATCCGTCGGAATTTTGCCGGAAATATTTCACCGAAAATCGGTCAGAAAATTCGTTGGAATTTTTGGAGAATTTAATTTTGCTGAAAATTCCATTGGAAATAAGCTGTTTTCATGTAATGAAATACATTTATTAAAGCTTGTATGAGGTGGGATGACTAGTAAATTAGGTTTTATTTGGAACAGTTTATTAATTGTTTTATAAAGATATTTTTTAGTATAAAAATTTTTTTAACTTCAAAATTTTTAACTTGAATGTTACTTTATAAAACAATAAGAAAATTGTTACAAACGAAACCTTAATTTAAACATCAAAGTTGGGGGTGTAAATGCGTTGAATTTGAGTGAGTGACTTCAAGAATTATTTAGCTTGATTTTTTAAGCTATTCTTTTTTTTTTTTCCCGGTATTTGGCTTTTCTTAAGTGATTGAATTGACTATGAGATGTTCATAAAAGTAAAATCAAAACATATAAAAATGTATATAATTTATATATTCTCAAGGAAAAATTTATAGGGCTTATACCAATTGAAATAATTTACTATATATTTAAAGTTACATAAATCCACTTCCCTCCACAATTAGAGAAGTTGCAATTACAAAATTAGTAGCACTTGCTTTGTCTCCTATAATTGTGGCAAAGATTATGGGAGACACAATAGAGAGAGGATGATTGTCAAATAATGATAATTAGGCTATGCTGGTTGGATGATTATGCTCCATCAGATGACAATGGTCAGATGATCAATGATGTTGATTGAATGATGATGGTCATACAATAATAGTTGGATGATGATGGTCGGATGCTGACGATTAAATACTAACAGCCAAATGATAGAGAATGAACTATGATAATCTAGTGGTGGTCTAATGATGATAGTGATTCAATAACATGGCTAAGCGGTGATCAACAATGTCAAAAGCCGAGGAGAGATTTAGAGTTCCTCAGAACATTAAGCATTCTCCAATCTCAAATCTAGGTCCCTTTTATATGGAGAGTATGATTCTATTTAAATTACTTCCAGACTGTGCATTTTGATAAAGTAAACCAAAATTTCATAGCACTCTATTAGATTTCTCATATCGAATTATTTGATTATAAATCATTTACTTAGTATTAAGTGCCTTAATGAACTCAAAATGAATTGATCTTGGGCATTCTGGATTCATTTTGTCAAGGCACTCAATTTTATTATAAGCATGCAAAATTTAGATATTGTCTAATCCTTTAATTAATGATTCAAAGTTTCTCTTGCGCAGCCAGTAAGGCGGGCTGCTTATGGGAGAGCAGTTGGTGGCGCATTGTTGATGGGAGAAGGTGGTGGGGGAGGATGCATGAGGGTAGTTGGCGACAGTGCATGCTATTGTCAGAGAGAAGTCGACATGGTGGTGAACGACGAAGTTTTTGTTTGTAAAAGTTGGAAGGAGATATGAGACTTAGGCTTCCTTTGTGATGGCTTTCTTATTGCTCCTTAAAATAATTTTTTTGGTAAAAAAATTTAAACTAAAAAGCTTTGTTTTAGAAAACAATAAGAAAGTAGCCCCAAACGAACCTAAGACAAACGAAGCCTTAGGTTCGTTTGGGACAATTTTCTTACGGTTTTCTAAAGTAAATTTTTATTATAAAAAGTACTTAAATTAATTTTTTCTTAAACTAAAAAGCTATTTTATAAAATAGTGAGCAAGAGTTTAATGCTTTGGTTTTAAGACTGCAACCATAATTTGTGTTTAGCACTATTTTTATTTCATAAAAAAAAAAATCAAAAAATTTGTTTTCTATTGTTCTTTATTTATTATCGCTTTACAAAACATTAAGAAAACTGTCTTAAATTAAAACCTCAAATAAATAACCAAGTGCAAAAGATAAATATAAGCTGAATGTAGAAGCTACTATTCATAAATAATAAATTAAAAAAGTTTTTTAGTTTAAAGATAATTATGGAACTGTTTGGAATGGCTATAACATTTTATAAAGTTGATTATGAAGTTATTTTGGAAAAAAAAAATTCTTAAAACTATTGCATAATCAGCTTCCTAGTACAATTTTTTTTTTTCAAAAGTAACAAAAAAAATAATAGTTAAACATGTTAGTTTATGAAAAGCAAAGCAAAAAAAAAAAAAAAAAAGGGGTCGAATGAGATGAATCTGTTACTAATAAGAAGAATATATTAGGAGAGAGAAAAGAAAAAATATACCCTATTTCAAAATGATTATTCTTTCCACTCAAACATAAATATATAGTCATATTGCAGCATGAATATAGATGCTGATGACCTAGGATGAATTTTTCTTTTTTTTAGGTTACACTACACTACGCCATCAAACTCTAGATATATTTCGAA
>NW_021318927.1:940515-996126 GCF_001605985.2 Dendrobium catenatum
TTAGCACTTTTTTTATTTCATAAAAAAAAAATCAAAAAAATTGTTTTCTATTGTATATTATTTATAATCGCTTTACAAAACATTAAGAAAACTATCTTAAACTAAAACCTCAAATAAATAACCGAGTGCAAAAGATAAATATAAGATGAATGTAGAAGCTACTATTCATAAATAATAAATTAAAAAAGTTTTTAAGTTAAAGACAATTATGAAATTGTTTGGAATGGCTATAACATTTTATAAAGTTGGATATGAAGTTATTTTTGAAAAAAAAAAAATGTAAAACTATTGCATAATCAGCTTTCTAGTACAATTTTTTTTTCAAAAACTAACAAAAAAAAAAAAAAATAGTTAAACATGTTAGTTTATGAAAAGCAAAGGAAAAAAAAAAAAAAAAAAAGGGGTCGAAATATCTCCTAAGAGTTTGATGGACGATGGTAAGCTGCTAACCCTAAAAAAAAAGAAAAAATCATCCATAGCGCTCATCAGCATCTATATTTATGATGCATAGCACTTCATATTTATGTCCTTGAGTGGAAAGAATAATCCATTTATGAAATAGGTATATTTTCATTTCTCTCTCTCTCTATATATCTCTTCTTATCAGTAACAGATCTCATCCTCATTAGTTTTCTTTCTTGATTTCATCTCTTTCTTATCATGGCCACATCTTGTAATCCCTTGATCCGTAAGTACTCCAACGTTAAAGAACTCACTGATTTAGCCTCTTTGCCTTCGCTATTTATCACTCGCAATCCGACTGCTGAAGCAGCTGAGATCATCATCAGAAAAGAGATTCCAGTCATCGACTTCTCCTTCTTAATGAGCCAGAATTCTGGCCAAAGATCAAGAACTGTTGGAGATATTGGCAAGGCATGCAAGGACTGGGGATGCTTCACAGTAAGTGATCCTGGTAGCCACACAGTCAACTCCCATAGCCAATATACATAAAATTTTGTGGCCTCGCCATATAATCTTTTTCGGGAAAAAAATTAAGTCAAACTTCAGTACAGGAAAATCGTCAATTACGTGCGGTCAAAGAATCACCGGAATTACCGGTGGTTAAACCGGCCGTGTGACCACCGGTTTTAACCGCCGGAAAGTGCCGCCGGTAATAGATGATTTTTCTGTAGTGCTCCATCGAGCTTAGCTGGGTTGGTGGGCCAGCATGGGATTCTTCATGTTCGATTTCCCTCTCATGCGGCTCGACTCCTTATGTGGTCTTGCACTTGTGGGGTTGATTGCTGGCCAGGCTCGTCAAGGGATTAGTTATGCCGCCAAGCGCATCCTCTTGGGGGTGGCTGCGAAGTTGATACTCCGGTTCCAAAAAAAAAAAAAAAATCCTAATACAAAATATTCCAATCAAATTTTTATTAGGATGAGTTTTATGTTCACAAAAATTTTATGACGTCTAAAAGAAAGCCTACTTAGTGCAGATAATTAATCATGGCATGGTAGAGAACCTGCAAACGGCCATGAAGGATGCATTTGATGAGTTTTTTGATCTAACAATAGAGGAGAAACAACATTATATGGCACAAGAGTTATTTGAGCCCATTAGATATGGAACGAGCTTTAACGAAGCTGCTGTGGATGTTCGATATTGGAGGGATTACTTAAGGATCATCGCTCATCCGGTGTTCAGCTATCCAGCCAAACCTCTCAATTTCAGGTTTTTTTTCCTTCTAATCTTCTGTTAAGTTTTTTTATTGAGGCTTTGTTGGAGGAGAAATTATTCTGTGCGGAGGCCGGACGTCCAGAGGAGAATCAGGTGCAGCCATGTCAGTGGTACTGAACAGTACCGAGCTGCGGTACCGACTGAAGGGGTGATGTGATGCATTCTGGTTGGTCTCTAGATGACGTTCGTCATCCGCACAGAATAATTTTTCTTGTTTATGTATGTAACTCTGATGCCGGCCTAGAACAGATTTGATTCAAAAGACTCATATTAATCGATGTGATGCTTCTTTTGATATATTTTTGGACGTTTGAAAAAGATAATATCAATTAACATTCTTTGGTTTATAAATAAATATTGAAAAAAAAAAAAAACACAGAAAGATATCTGAAGAATATACAAGAAACATGAGGGAGATCTCTATAGAGCTCTTAAGAGCAATAAGTGAAAGCCTTGGACTACCAGAAGCCACCATGGAGGAAGCTCTTCAATTAAAATCATGCATTCAACTTCTCATTAGCAATCTCTATCCTCCATGCCCTCAACCAGAGCTGGCTTTAGGTTTGCCACCTCATTCTGATTCCTCCATTCTCACCATAGTAATGCAAAGCAACACAAAGGCCTGCCTTCAAGTGCAGCACGGTGGCAAATGGGTTCCAGTTGAAGCCATCCCGAATTCATTCTTTGTCATCCTCGGAGATATCATGGAGGTACAATATTTCACTTGATAATTATTCATATTTCATTTATATAATTTTTTAGGTAATTTATCGATCTCCATCTATTTTTTAGTCTTTATTACAAAGATTTTTAGGCAATTGCTCCCCTAAAGATTTTAAAATATTATAATCTTTAGGCAATTGCCGCCTATCATAATTAAACACATTGTATAAAGATGTTATTGTTAGAGAACATTGAACAAAATACAAATAAAAATAATAAAGAGAATTCATTATTTTATTTATTAATTTGAATTCTAAAATATCCTTACAACCAAAATTTTGTTCTTATGGAGCTGCCCCGGAATCCTTCGCAAGGGCGCTGACCTCTTGGACCCCTGACATATCTACAAAGCGTACGACGATCAAGGATACGAAAAAATAGGGGTCGAGCCAAATTTAAGGCAACTTTAACATACATTTTATAGAAATTGAATGATTAATCATCTTTAGCAATCATTTTCTTTTTGTCTCTATTATTTGGATTCTATTGATTCATTTTTTTGTATTGAAAGGTCTAGTCAAATTCGAGGCAACACAAACACTTATAATTTTGCCACCCCTGCTGAAAATTAAGGCTAAGTCAGCCTCTGTGACTAATAATATTTCTAAATATTTTTACCTAACATTTAATTAATATAAATGTATTGCTAAGAACTTTATTGAGATATTACTCTAAATTTATGCATGCTTATAGTAGTAATATATATCAGTGAATTAACTTAATCATACCATTTATGCAATTAATCTTTTTTAGATTAAATATAATTATAACAAACATAGGAATTTTTCCTCAATGTTTTATATTTTTTCCAAAAATTAATTATAAAATATAAATTTAATTAAAAATGTCTCACTTTAATCGTAATAATTATGACAAAAATATAACTACATAAATTAATATATTATGTAATTTGTTAGTTTCTATCTCTTACCTCTGATATTTTGCCTCATGAATCCTGCAAACAGATAGCTAGCAATGGGACATATAACAGTCTGTTACATAGAGTGGTGCTTAACAACGAAAGCACAAGGATGTCAATTGTTTCAACAATTGGACCGCCATTGGAAGCTTTAGTTTCTCCCTTGCCTCAGTTGGTTGACAGTATTCGAAATAGACCAGCACTATTTCGCGAAACCACCTACAAAGAATATGTTCAACTACAGAAGCAAAACCAAGAGGAGAAATCTGTTCTGAGTCTCATAAAGCTGTGATTAATTTGTAATTTTCAAAATAAGTTGGGTGTCTTTTTAGGGTTGAATCCCGCCAAGGGGCGCTGCTCTCTTGGACCTCTGATAATTACTTATAAATTTGTCCCTCCTAAAATTAAGGCTGGATCCGCCCGTAGTGTCTTTCATCAAGTTTAATAATATAAATGTTGCTCCTTTCTATCGTGATGATAAAAATATTTTTTTATCAGTTGAGAAATAATTATTTTTTTTTTTGAAGTATTATCTCCGCATATTGTTAGTTTTAACCTACATGACTTGATGCGGATCACATTGATCTGTTAATTGGAAGCTTTAGCTAACAATCAAATCGTCTTGGATTCGAAGCTTGCGTATATGATGTGTGTGTGAGTTTGCCTTAATTGGTAGTTTTTGTTGCTCACATGATATTAGTTGTTCTCACAATTGGTGCGTTTCTTTAGTGAAATTCTTGAAGAACATTTTGCAAGTCATAATTATAGAACTTTCATAATTTTATTAAAGTTGAATAAATTTTCTTTTGACTTTTATGGGACAATTAATCGCATCTTTTCTCTTGTCGTAATAACGGTGATGATATAATACCCCGTTAAGAAAGTGAGAATAATGTTTAGGTTTTGTTTGAAATAATTTTTTTGTTGATTTTTAAAATAACTTTTTAATATAAATTTTTTTGTATTAAAAATTACTTTTATTTGAAATAATTTTTTTTTTATTTCTAAAATAACTTTTTAATATAAATATTTTTTATTAAAAATTACTTTTAAAAAATAATAAATAATAAGGAAATTGTCTATTTAGAGGTAGATGACTCTTATCCCAACTTCCAATAAATGAGGAAAGATCTTCCGATAGAACATAGCTCATTATTTCACCATTTTGCAGGAAAAAAAAGTCCCATTTTCTAATTTACTTAATTGTTTGCATGTACAAGCAATTGAGACCAGTCCTCTCGATGTTGGCGAGATTCCTGGCATTAGAGCTGCAAGCGAACCAAGCATTCGACGAGCTACTCATTGTTCGGTTCGATTAAAGCTCGTTTGTGATCGTTTTATTAACTAAACAAACAAACTTGAATAATATCTTAAATATTAGATTCTTAAATAAATAAACTTGAACACTAATGAGTTCGGCTCATTTATGTTCGCGAACAACATCATTTGAAGCTCGTGAATAAGCTCGACATTAAGCTCGATAAGAAGCTTGATACGTGTTTGATTTTGAACTAGTGAATAAGCTCGATAAAAGTAATTAATATTTGATTATAGAATAGGCAACATGTAAGCTTCATTTAAAAATATATTCATATTGATTAATGTTATTTTAATTTTACATAGACAATTGCTTTTATTATAAATGTGTTTATTCATAGATATATTCATGAATGTGTTTGTTTGATAGTTTAAAAAAATTCGTTAAATATGTCCGAGAACATGCTTGATGTAATCGTTTGTTAGGAAGCTCGATAAATCTTGTTTGTTAAGTTAATGAACATCTAAAAGTAGAGATCGTTTATAGCTCGTTCATGCTTGTTTGTTTAAAGCTCGATAAGCACTAAACGTACATAAACTGAATATGAACCGAACATGAGCACTCACTAATTTAAATGAACCAAACATGAATACAAACAATAAAGCTCGAACAAACATGAACCAAACTTGAACAAACTGATATTAAATGAACACAAACATGAACACTCACATACTCGACTCGGCTCGGTTAGTTTTCAACCCTACCTGGCATGCAGTATGACACAGTAAATGCGAGAAGAAGTAACTATTTTTTAAAGAACGTGGCTAAGCTATGGGGCTTCAAATAAATTGAGTGTTTGATGAGCTATATTTGACTTAGCTCTATAAGAGTTTGTTCATGTTCGTTCGTTTGATAAGATAAACGATGAACACTTTTAATAAATACTCGATAGCTGGGGTGGATCCCCTTCGTGGCTTCTCTGGATTTATCTTTTTATCATATTTATTTGCATTTGCATGTTTTCTGCTTCATTGTTTTCACCTTTGTTGTAACCAACAATGGTGCAGGCGACTAGGCGAGGTCGTCTATTGTCGCGGTTAAGGATTATAGTCTCGGTGATTACTCTAATTGGCTACAAAAACAACTATTAAACGATGGGAATTGGGCTAGGATTCGGAGTTGTATTCGTGATAGCAAAGTCTGCAACAGTTTAAGCGAGAAGAACCAAATGTTTTATCAATTTGTTAAGGATAACCTTACCCCCCCCCCCCCCCCCCCCCCCCCCTCGCTCTCCCCCCCCGCAGAAAAGGCTTGAATACCCTTAGGACTGCAAATGAATCGAGTGAACCGAGTATGTGAGTATTCATGTTTGTGTTCATTTAATATCAGCTTGTTCAAGTTTGGTTCATGTTTGTTCGAGCTTTATTGTTTGTGTTCATGTTTGGTTCATTTAAATTAATGAGTGCTCATGTTCGATTCATGTTCAGTTCATGTTCGTTCGTTTAGTGCTTATCAAGCTTGTTCGCGAACATATTTAAATTTTTTTTTAACTATCAAACAAATTCGTTCATGAACATATCTATGAACAAACACATTTATAATGAAAGCAATTGTCTATGTAACAACGGCAATGATTATTTATATTTATTAATTTTATAGTCAAATATTAATTATTTTTATCTAGCTTATTCACGAGTTTAAAATCGAACACGAATCAAGCTTTTATCGAGCTTCTTATCGAGCTTGTTCACGAACTTCAAATGACATTGTTCGCGAACATACATGAGCTGAACGCATTAGTGTTCAAGTTTGTTTATTTAAGAATCGAGTATTTAAAATATTGTTCAAGTTTGTTTGTTTAGCTAATTAAACGATCACAAACGAGCTTTTAATCGAACCGAACAACGAGTAGCTTGTCGAACGTTTGGTTCGCTTGCAGCCCTACCCCTTCAGTTATGTTGATCTTCAAATTGTCCTCATGTTCTTTCAATTTTACTGAATTATTTTAAATCCTTGATTTATTTTTAAATGATCGGTGTATTTTTGGTTGCAAGTTTAAGATCTTACAGCTAACAATAATTTTGTTTGATTGAGGGGACTTATGTTCTTCATTATTTGCAAGTTTAATTTGATTGAGTCTTCCTTTTTTGTTTTATTTTGTTTTCTTTTTTATCTTTTTTCTTGGAAATTGTTATGATTCCATGGTAAATTTTTTTTTTCTTATCTTTTTCTTTATTAGTTGCCTTACATATGACCAATTGTACTTTAGTCTTGTTTATTTGTGTTAAGAATATTAAGAATGTTTAACCCTTCTGATGTCAGTTTCTTGTAATTGAGAGACTAAAAATCAAGATGCTAAATCTTAAATTATTTTAGATCCTCTTATAAGATATTTGGCTGATTTTGGATTGATTCCAGCTTGAAATCTCCTTAAAATGGCCAACCAAATAAAGGATAAGACAGATGATGAACCAACTTTTGTAAATGAGCTTGAATAGCTTAGTGTTTTGTTTGTTTGTATTCACGAATATTATCGTTTAAAGCTTGTGAATAAGTTCATTAAGAAGCTCAATTAGAGCTGGTTAAGAAGCTCGATTAACAAGCTCGAATATTATTAAATTAATTTTACTAATTTAAACATTTAATAATTTAATTTTAAATTCTCGAATGCTGCCGCTCCCGCTCTGCACTCTTGATCCGACGATCTCGCTGTCCGCTCTTGCTCTTCCATCCCGATTCAGTATCAGAAAAAAAAAAAAAATTCTTTTAGTCCCACATTGTGAATGATATATTGATTTGGCTATATATAACAAAAGATATGGAGAACCCATTCTAGACTTGGGAGATGGGTCGCACATACATGCTTGTGCCGTCAAAGTGTGAGCAATTATTACGTCTGGTCACCGAATTTTGTTGATAACTTAAGACTTAACAATTAATATAATTTAATACTTCAGTTGATCTTTAATTGCAAAGGGAAAGAATCCTTAAAGGCTGTTAGTAATACCTTCTTTTTTTTTTTTGTTTCTATTTTTATATTAAATAAAAACATATTTGATGTGTAATTAAGTATTAGTTGTTTTTGTTTTTTACATTAACATATTATTATTAAGACACTTTCACTTCTACAAGACAATCATCAAGAACAAAGATGTAGATCATATAATAGATCCTCTCAATGCAGCTTATCTTAGGCTATGTTTGAGACGGCTTTCTTACTGCTTCTTAAAGCGGCTTTTTAGTATAAAAATTTTATTTTTTGTACTAGAAAGCAGCTTTATGAAGCAGGAAGAAAGCCGTCCCAAACGAAGCCTTAGTCAGCATAGGCTTGGGTTTGAGGTCTTCTTTATGCGGCATATACGTATGAATTTATAACTAAGGTTTCGTTTGTAAAAAATAATTATTACTTTTTAAAATATTTTTTTAGTACAAAAATTTCTTTAATTAGAAATTTTAGAAATTTCTGTACTAAAAAGCTGTTTCAGATAGCTGTACCAATCGCTTCGTTTGGGATGACTTTCTTATTGCTTCATGAAGGAACTTTTTAGTAAAAAATTAAAACTTTAATATTAAAAAACTATTTTAAAAGTGCTTGGAGTCCAAATATTAAATAAAAAAATACTTTCAAAAATAACATAAAAGAGTGCCTATAAGTATCAAACAAAACGTATAAAAATAAGATGCGACTATAGTTAAGAGCTCAACATGACGAAATAATATTGTAAATCACAACGAAGGCAAAATTTCTCCATTGGGCTTAATCGATGTAGCTTAATGAATTCCCTATGCGCAATTAGCGCGAAATGCAGCAGGCCTATTGATACTGTCAACCAGCTGTGGCAAAGATTGATGATATTTTTATTTAATCAATAGATTTGAATATTATATAAGTAAATATACAGATTTAAATATGTTGAGTGTCGGAACATTCGTGATAGTAGGGATTGGAGCATTTAACATCCTAGTTTTGTATAAGATTCAATACACACACATACAAGAGAGAGAGGGTACACAAATCGTAAGAGACATCAAAATTTTTAAGTGAAAATCTTAAGATGACGAAAAATCACAGGGCCTCGCCCAATTGAAAGGATTCCACTAGTGTTTGTTATTGATTAGAAATGATGCCATCTCTTGGGGGAAGGTGTTAGCATAATGTAGCAAATTTACATCATTAGAGCACACCAGATGATTGGACATGGGAGAATCCAATGGCATATTCTTAAGAGATTATTTGCCCGTTTATTTGGTTGGTAGGACCGTAGTGAGAGATGAAGGTTGGTGCGGCTGTAGTCCAACGATAGTGATCGGATGGACCATAATCAATCAGCTGACGAAGGTAGGAGGTGTGATGGATCGTAGTTAGGCGACTGAGGTTGAAGGATCTTAGTTAGACAACGGTGGTTGGATTTGGAAATGAGGTCGAAGGACTGTAGACGGGCGACGGTGGTTGGATTAAACATAATCGACGGAGACTGAAAGGATCGTAGTCGTGCAAGTGAGGTCAATGGACCATAGTCACACGACAGTGGTCTGAGGGACTGTAGTGACTCGATGGTGGTCATGGGGATCATAGTTGGCGGAAGACACGGGTAGGAAGGATCATAGTCGAGTAATAGAGATAAGAAGGATCGTAGTTAGGCGACAAAGATCTGTGAGATCATAGTCGGGTGACGAAGGTTGGTGGAACCACAGTCTAACAGTTGTGGTCGGATAGACCATAGTTGAGCGACGACATTTAAAGGTACTGTACTCAGGCAATAGTGTTCAAAGGGAACGTAGTCGGACGACAAAGGTTGTAAGGATGGTAGTTAAGTAACGAATGTTGGAGGGACAGTATATTGCTCCTTCAAAATTGGTATACAATTCTACATATTCTAACTCAACCTGATTTGAGATAATCCAATAGATTTCAACATTTAAAACTCTTATGCTTGTGTCTGAGCATATTTTGTGTGCATGTAAAAGTCTGCATGTATTCTAAAATAGGTCTCGGAAATTTTGGCAATTAATTCAATGTGTCAGTGTTGCGATTCTGTGGGCTCCTAGAAGGAGCACTGTGATGCACACGATTGGATGTCGCGATGCTCGATTTGAATTTTTTATTTAAATATCATTTTCACTAAATGAAATCCATTTCATCCCAATAGTGGCAGCAACTAGAGAGAGAGGAAGAATTCTAAAGAGAGAAAACTAGTTTTAAGCAATTCAAGTATGTTTTCACTTGTAGACCCAATTATGAAAATTGTTTGGCTCGAGATATGTTGCATTTAACATGTCTCAATTTTTAAAAATAATGAAATTTTCAAAATTTTCTGATTTAATTTATAATTCCATTATTTCTCTTCCAATGTTTATTTTAAATAACTACATACTACATATCTACTAAAACATTCAAATACTGAAAATAAACTCATCAACAAGTTTTTTTTATTTCGTCAAAATTTCTACACTACAGTATATGCCTACATGCAGAAGCTACAGAACATGAATGAATAGTAACTAGCCATAAATGTATAAAAATTAAAAGATAAATACCTATAAACTCAGATATAATAAAAAACTGCTCCATAATCTCCTTCACTTTCCTAGATTCTGAAAACTAGAAGCAAAATTACACTAAGCTACAACAGCTCAGTAGGTCATACAAACTAATTTAAATTTCCAAAAAGTTTTATTAAATATTTTGTTGAATATTTAAAATAAGTTAAGTAAAGTCAAATAAATTACTATGGTGAAATATGATAGGAGCATAACAATTATCCAATTATTTAAATAGTAATACTGAGTAGATAAATAAATTACAATACATATTATTGAGCATTTCATATCACATTTTCTAGATCCAGATAGAACCTCAAAGAATTTTGACCCCTTATGACTCACTTTTTGTGCTTATAGCACCAAAACATATAGCATACTCCTTATCTAGGATAGAACCACAAAGTATTTTGACCACTTATATCTCCCAACAATTTCCTGACACATAAAAAATTTTAGAGGATTATGACTCTTTATAACTCTTAGTAGATATAATTTAATCATATATGCACATATATCATCAATTATAACAGTTAAATAATAATTGAGCATGTGATAGAATTTTAAAGTGTTCTATAATGGTAGACAACAAAAAATCTTATTAGACAAAATGCACATTTTTAAAAATATAATCAAATTATCAGAGAATTTGTAAAATAATATTTTAAGACTTATTATACTACAACATTATGTTTAAATATTCAAATAATTTTCTATTCAATAAAGTCACACAAATTTCAAAACCCATTGTAAAATTTATGATATATATTCAAAATGTACATAATCACAATCTATATATGACATATAAAAAGTATTTATGCCATGAAAGTTTTATCGGTACAAAGTTATCCGTGTTTTTCGATAATGAAAATAGAAATTTGATCAAAAAATTAGATAAAAACTTCGTATTTATAAAAATTGAAATATTCGTAATGTGACCTACCTCGAGACAAACAAGTTTCTTAGTTGGTCCGACGGATAAAAATGACTCGAAATAGCACAAACTCGAGTTTTCCCCCTTCTCTCTCCTATCTTTTTCGTTTTTTTTCCCTCTGTTAGCCTTTTCTGACTTGGTGAAAACGAAATGAATAGGGAATCGCGAGAGTAAGTGATTTAAGATATTTTGTTTTTATTTAAAATAATTATATAATAGTATTATTATAATTAATTTTCAGTATAAAATTTATAGAAATATTTTTAGGAATTTAAAAAATTATATAAAAAAATATATTCATAAAATAGCTTATTTTATTTAATTTTTTTTGTTGAAATCGATTTGCAAAACGAACACCTGATAGTCGCAAAAAGCCCACATGTACCGACAAATACCAATTTCTTAATAAATATCCAAAAAATAGCAGTAAATAATTCATAATTTGATTTGTAGGCACTATTTAATTTAATTGATAAAAAAGTAAGGTTCAATTTGTATATATTTATGCTTTTAGAAAGAATTTGAATATATTAAATTTATGTTAAATATTTATAGAAAATGATTATAGACATGTGGTAGATAGTTATTGGATGCGCCGCAATTCGAATGTTTTGGCCTCCGCACGAATCGAACCAAAAAGCTCTCTCTCTCTCTCTCTCTCTCATCTCGCCGCATTAAATAACAATTATAGATGTCTGCTTCGTCCCTCTCGCTTTCACAGCTCCCCTCCCAAAGCCCGCATTTAAACCCTTCACCCACGAGCAACGCACAAACTCATAAACACGAAAGCAGAGAAGCCGAGCAGGCAAATCGCAAAACAGAGATGAACAAGTCATGATTTATTCCCGTACTTTCTTTTTCCACTTTACCCAGAATCAAAACACCTCAGCAGACTGAAAATCTCTCTTTGCTTAAACCCTCAAGCACATAAACCCTCATTCCCTCGGTTATCTCTCGCTGGAGTCAGAAAGGAGTCTCCTTTGGGAGCAAGGGAAGCAGATTCATAGATTCATGGATAGCAGCTACGGCGGCGGGCCTTCTTGCTCATATGCGATGCAGGAGCAGATCATCACTTGAGATGGATTTGGTGGATTAGTTGTTGGGGTTTACTGATGTGTGCTATTATAGGAGGCGGAGGAGGAGATAGCAAAGCCAGTGGCGTTGACTTGCAGCGACTTTGGCTCAAAGAGGAGAGCAACTGAAGTTCATAACTTGTCGAAAAAGTTTGTAGCTTTGTTTGCTGGTTTCCATGTTTCTGACTTGAATTGTTTAAATTTTTTATTAGAGCTTTAAGGGCTCATTTGGTTGGTTATAAAATACAAAGAAAGCTTTAAAAACTCAGATTTTTTTATTTCAGTCATTTTGAGAGAAAAATTGAAATCCTCACTTTTGAGGAATTAAAATAAAATACATAATATTTTAAAAATTGATTTCTAACTTGAAGAAATCATAAATCTTATATTTAAAATTGTAAATTATAAGTTGTTTACTCTCTTATATTTAATATTATACATTTGTGAATAATAATTGAAAAAAAAATTAGAACTCTTTATGCCGTCCTTAAACTAAAATGAAAAAAGTTGAAAAAAAAATTTAATAAAATAATTTAGGCCTCTAAATAAATTTTCTGGCTCCGCCTTCTAATCTACAAGACTAAAAATTAGTATTCAGCCATACTTCATGCACAATAAATAGTTATCTATAAATATTCAAGTTTAATGAATGGATAAGCTGAAAATATACCTCGAGGAGATCTTGTTCACAAGAATTTCAGTTGCTGCTAATTTAAAATATATAAAAATATAAAGATTGTGCTAAAAATACTGAAAATTACTTGTATTTATTTGAAATGTATGCAATACAAATTCTTCAGATATAATATTAATTTCAAAATAAATTCAATAATTTCAAAGTACATCCTATTAAAATTTTAGAAATATCTTGATACAATTTTTTTAATTCAAAAATATCACTCATTAGCATCTCCCTTTCTCATTTGGTTTTAAATTCAATAATTTAAATAATTTTAATATGATTTAGAGATTAAAGTGTCTTATAAATAAAAAATAAATTTTATATATTAAATATGTAAATAAATAAATAATTATGTATCATTTTTATGAATAATAATCATTGACATGCTCACTCTGTGTGTGTCGTGCTTGCTGAGAGATTATTAAGTGTGGAGTGTGAACGAGAGAACCATCCACACAAGTATTGGTTACCTAGCGGTACCCACACTCGATAACGCTGGATACCGTTGGGTATTGCTAGGTACTCGATACTTGTGCGAACAGTGCGCGCTCTGCATCTAATAATTTTTAGTGGTCGCTACACTAGCTTATTATTGGCTTATTGCACACCGAGCTCAGAGCCCATTGCCATGTCATCCCCTGCAATGATCTATACTCCACTTCCATATTCCACAGCCAAAGAACTTTCCGACTCCGGCGTCGCCACCGCGGCTTTCCCCTTCAATTACATCGCCTGCAAACCCACCGCCGCCGCAGCCGAGGACGATGACAACGAGGCCGCGGACGAGGCACAGATCCCAACCATCGATTTCTCCTTGCTTTCGGGCAGGAACCCAGATAATCGTGCACAGATTGTCCGTGAGCTTGGCCGTGCTTGCGAGGAGTGGGGATTCTTCACTGTAAGTCGAACCATTATGCAAATAGCAACTATGAAGGAATGGATAGCGTTTGAGATGCCATGTGGCTCTTATTAAGCTAATTTTTGTTCTTGATCGATCTAGGTTTCGAACCACGGCGTGCCAGTGGAGCTGCAAAAGGCGATGATGGACGCGTGTGCAGGGTTCTTTGATCTGACAGCGGAGGAGAAGCAGGATTATATGGGGCGGCACGTGCTGGATCCGATCCGGTTTGGGACGAGCTTCAATTCAAAGGTGGATGATGTGCAGTACTGGAGAGATTTTCTTAAGGTTTTCCAGCATCCGGTTTTCCATTACCCTACGAAGCCTACCATTTTCAGGTACATTTGCAATTTTTTATCGATTGCCTTCTGATTTTGGTGCATCTAAGTGGGTTTTTTTCACGCCAAAGTCGCCAAGATGGAAGCTATTAGGTGGAAGCTATTACAGCGTAAGCATCTTGGCAATAATTTTAAGACCTTTACCAATCGCATATTTACCCACCGGATTAGTTGGAACCACAATTTGTTTTTTTTTTTTTTATTACATTCGGGCATTTAGTGGTTATATGATGGAGAAATTATTGTGTGGGCAATCCGAACATAGAGAAAGGTAAGAATGCTGCGTATTTACTGTTTATTTTACTGCGTATTTTTTTATACATAATTGTATTTTACGTATTTATCGTGTATTTAGCAGAGCCCTGCATTTGGTACCCATACATGTACCCACCCATGTATGGGTATGGGTGGGTATGGATACGCCCATGACCTTGTGGGTGGGTATGAGTGGGTACTCAAAATCGGGGGATAAATTAATATGCATTGCTAATCACCGTATATCTTATATTACTTCAATCCTCACTACGTAGTATGTAGCACTTAACCACGCTGCGACTACGATAAATTCTGATATGCAGCTTGAAAGTTCGCAATCAGAGCAAATGACAACAAGCTTCAAGGCCATCAGTCCATGGTAGACTGCTTTCAAAAAACATGAAAAGTGAGTGGGTATAGATGGGTACGACATCCCAAAAGTTATCATGGGTGGGCATGAGTGGGCGAAGCCCGTCCGAATAAAGCATGGGTACCCTACTAAGACCCCATGTAGGGCTTTGGTATTTAGTGAGTATTATTTATTTGCTGCTTATTTGTCACGAAAAATTATGTATCAAAAAATATGCAGTAAAATAAACAGTAAATATGCATTATCTGAACCTTACTCTACGTTCGGATTGCGTACACAATAATTTCTCTATATGATTAGCTGGACACGATTAGGTTTTGTCCCAAATAAAATACTGTTTGAAATCATACCAAACCAAAGCTTTGAATCTCAAATCTAAATCTAACTATCTAAAAGGAGAAACTATTTTGTGCGGAATCCGAACATAACTCTACGTCCTGACTCCAATCCATACATGTTATAGCGACGGAAAAGTGTGGGTGACCATATGCTACAATAGTTTCAATCTTCCAACTGAAATGTATACTATTATTTTAAAATATTTATTCTGTTTAAATGAATCCACTTTACCAATTTGCTCAACTGTCTACACTGCACTGCTATGAAATCCTGATCTATTCAATAGTTGCTTGCTGCCCATAAAGCAATTAAATTTATGGGCAATTAAGGTATGAAACGCCATTTTTTTTCTAAGAAATTAATGGCTTAGTTTTATTTCAGTTTATGCATGCCAATCAGTTTGGTTTAGTTTATTGCAGGTTGACAAAAGCTCAAATTTGAATCCAAACGATATAATCATTTGTGCAGTTTGTCAAACTTGATCAAAATCACCCTAAATCGAACTTAGTTGTTTGTAATGGTTTGATTCAATTTTTCATTTTAGTTTTTGTGTCCACCCCTAGTGTTCGGATGCCTAGCCCAAATTTGGCCTATTGAATAAATTTTGGGCAGTCGATAATGTAAAAGGTTTGGGTAGGTGTGGCTCATGTAGACTCAAACCCAAGCTCGACCCAAGCCAAAATTTTTGTTTCCATGGGTTCATCTGATACGGAGCAAAGCCTAGTACTCTTCTCATCCAGGCTCATCTCTTCCCTTTGCTTTGTGGTAAGCTTTTTTTTTTTTACCTTATTGATCATAGCTAACTATAATGCACATTATTATTATATAATTGACTATAACATTCATTAACATACCTGTATCTTGTTATTTTTTTATTATGATCTAAGGCCTAAATTTTCAAATTTTTTATCTGATCTCATTTGTTCTCATAAACTTCACTCCAAATCAGATATTGCTTAACTTTTCATCTTTCTTCCCATGCATTTCAACAAAATAAAAAAAAAATCAACACCAGAGAGGTATTGGAGGGCTATTCTAGACATATAAGACAGCTCGGTAAAGATCTTCTTAACGCAATATGGGAAAGCCTTGGGCTAGAGGAGAATGATATGCAGGAGGCCTTAAGCCTTAAGTCTTGCTTTCAAATTCTAGTGGCAAACTTTTACCCTCCATGCCCAAAGCCAGAGCTCGCATTGGGCTTGCCTGCTCACTCGGACCACGGCCTTGTCACAGTTCTCATGCAAAACGGGACAGATGGGCTTCAAGTGATGCACAATGGAAAATGGTTAGGCGTGAAGCCCCTCCCCAACTCTTTCCTTGTCAACATCGGTGATCATATGGAGGTATGCATGTCCAATTAACGATATTGGAACTATCTTTTTTATGTTACATTGTTTCCTAACTTCTCAATTGCTTCCATTGCTCGTCATTAGAAGTTTTGAAATCATCTAGCTAGCCATCACAAATAAGGTTAAAAAAAAAAAACAAATTATAGGTCACAATTTTGATATCTATAATAATCTTTAAAAGGGCTACTCAATGCTTGAAGCTAGCTCCAACAGTATTTTTTTTTTGGGGGGGATTTACATAAATATCACTTTATTTCATGCTATTTACATATCTAACACTCAAAATTTTAATATTACATTCTTAGCACTCATAAAAATTTTTAATATCAAATATATAACTCATATATTTCATTCTTACCACCCTTACCATCACATAAACTTTAATATTTCATTTCATACACCCATATTTGTTCTATGAGTAGTACTGTAGTAGCATTGTAATATCAAAATTTTAGGTGTTAAATATATAAATAGTAAAAAATAAAGTGGTATGTATGTAAACCCCCCTTTATATTTTTAAGCTAGCTCCAACAGTATGTTCCTTGAGAAGGGATTGATGTTAACAGCCTTATATTTGTATTTCAAAAGAAATTGTTTCTATTATTTGTACTCTCTATTCTCTATCTCACAATTGAAGCAACCTGACCTAACTTTCTAATCTGATGTACCTAATCTCCATAGTCCATGCTTTCCACACTGCTTGCTTTCTTCACGCTGCTTGGCTTTATATAAAATCGTCAGCTTAACAAATTAGCAAATTTAGATTTGAACTCGAAGATTTTAAGAGAAAAATCAACTAAGCTGCTTTACAACAACAACAACAACAATAAGCTTTTGTCCCACTATGTGGGGTCGGCTACAAGAATCCTTTTTTGCAATTGTGTCTTGTTAAAAGTCAAATTCTCATTTAAATTTAATAAAGAAAGATCATTTCTAATATTTTCTAACCAAGTCTTTTTAGGTTTACCTCTACCTTTTTTAACATAAGTCAAATCTAATACATCAACTTTCCTAATCGGGTCATCAGAAGGCCTCCGTAAGTTACTGTAAATTTGATTAAATTTTCAATTATGACCTACTTTATAGCGAATCAAACAATCTCTTATCATTTTTTTTTCTTCTCTTCATTGTTGTTGTGCAGATAGTCACCAATGGAAGGTATAAGAGCGTGTTGCATAGGGCAAAGGTAAACAACAAAAGCACTAGAATTTCAGTGGTGACTGTGATTGGGCCTTCGCTGGATGCTGTTGTTGTTCCTGCGCCAATTTTGGTTGAAAGTCAGAAACATCCTGCTGCGTTTCGTGGCATCAAATATAGAGATTTCATGGAGCATCAACAAAGCAACAAGTTAACGGGTAAGTCTGTTCTTGATCTCCTTCGCTTGTAAGAGCACAGATGCTTAAGGTGCAGAGAATGGAAGTAATATATTTGAGTTAGAGAATAATCTTTCTATAATGTATGAATAAGACTTGCGTGCTACTTGCGCATTTATTAAAATTAAGGTTTCGTTTGGGACAGTTTTCTTATTGCTTTCTAGAACAAAATCTTTTAATTTAAAAAATTGCTTTAAAAAGCAGTAAGAAAGCCGTCTCAAACAAAACCTAAGTAAAAAACTTTGTTATGGTGCACTAACGCGATCTTTGCAACTTTTAAGGCTTGTTTCTACCAATTTAAAGGTGTAATATGTAATTGTCTGTTGTTATAAGTGAGAGCCTGATAAAACAGCTTATCTTGAATTTATGTCTAGAATATTCTAGAAATTCAAAATTATTACTGAGTGTTTCTCACATGGCATAATCTTTTGCATAGCAAGGTAATTAGCAATGGTGCCAAAAGTGTTTTTTTTTTTTTTCCTTTTTTCAGGACAAATATATTAATCCTTGAAGGATTGTAAATATAATTTCAAGTTGTTATATTCATGTTTCAATTGATTAAGTTCTTCAGTCATGAAAACAAAACTTTGTTTTCTCTTAATTGAAAATTTTGATCATTTCTTCTAATTTTTTCTCAGGATTGCTCTCTAGTCTACATGGTTTAAAGAATGGGAAAGTTCTTTAGGAAAGGTCTAGTGTACTATTAATAATAATTATATGAGAAAAGTACAAAGTTTCATAATTAAAAACAATTTGATGTGCCCTTATAGAAATGTAAAAAATCATATATGCTCATAAACTCCCCTTAATTTTAATATAACTTACATCATTATGGCTTAACTATTATTTGAATCTTGAGCCTATCATTGATTCGATGTTCAGTTCAATTCTAAAAATCTTACTCTTAGCATAACTTGTATACATCTATAGGTGTCAATATTGGACCCGACCCGAAAACCCGACCTGAATTCGACCCAAAAATTTTGGGGTTGGGTTGACCCGAACTCGAAGCGGGTCGGGGTTGGGTCCAGAAAATCGACTAGTTTGCAAAAATGGGTCGAGTTCAGGTTAACCCGGAAGCCCGAGAATAACTCGAAATGACTCTAAAAAGCCCATGCCCTTGTTTCCTGCACCAGCTACTGCCTACCCGCCTATCCCAGATGCCCGATTTGCACGCATAGCCCACGTGGCCTCATGCGTCAAGCCGAAGCCGTTGCCCGCGTGACGCACGTCGCATTGCTGCATCACATGTTGCGCCATCGCCTGCGGCTGCATCGAGCTGGCTGTTGCCTCGCTGCAGCTACCAAACGCCGCTGCTGGCTGCCATCTATTGTTGCCGAACGCCGCTGCCGCTACCTGCTGAAGCTGCCGAAGGCCCCACTTGTCCAGCTGCCGACTACCGTTGTCGAAGCGGGTCTGGTCGGGTTTGGATCCGGAAAATACACCCGTATGCAAAAACGGGTTGGGTTCGGGACCCGAACAATGTCAGATCAGTTCCGGGTTCGACATAAACCCAAACCCAAATCGTAACCCGAAATTCACTCCCCTATATACATCCATATGCATTCCAATCCAATCTTGAATCAAACTCAATGCAGCTCTATCCAAGTTCCAATTTAAAGAAGCCTTTGATTATCAACCAACTCAGGGATGTAATAGAATGTAAATAAATTAACCACAATATATTGAGGAATGATCCCTCATAAATGTTGAGTTAATGTTTAATAGTCAGTTAAATCTTTTAAATTGAAACTATACTTTAATGTAGATTTAAACAATTTCTTTACTGTGAGAAAATAAATATAAAATATTTTAAATATACATATTTAAGAATTTTGATGTTTAATTTGTCCAAAAAAGAACGTGAAATAAAAAAAAAATGGGAAATTTTCAAATTACTCAATTATTTAGGTTCAAAATGACTATTTTTGGACAAATTTAAAACACCCTAAATTAGCTCCGCTTTAACCGCCATCAACCACCATGAACATCATTATTTTGATATTTTTTTATTTTATATAATAATATTATTATTTATTATTTATTATTTATTAAAACAAAAACATAATTAAATTATGATTTCTATTTCCCAAAAAATTATGACCTTTATTCTTTTTAATCACCTTTTTATAGCTCTATTTTTTCTATAAAAATAAATTACATTAGTATAATATAATCAAAATTTATTATTATTCATTAATAATTTTTTAATTTAAAATAAATAAATATAAGTATCGATGCTCAGTACCGAGTGATATGGCATATTTTAGTTAATCTCCAGACCCCATCCGGTGTTCGCACATAATAATTTCTCTAAAATTTGAGGCTTCATTTGGTACTACTTTTTTATTGCTTTATGAAACAATTTTTTAATATTAAATTTTCAAATTCAAAAAAAAAAATAATAATAATAATAATAAATTTCAAAAAACAATAAAAAAACTGTCCCAACGTTTTTATTATGATTATTTTACATTGGCATAAAACTCTCAGACTTTGATGAGTAAATAAATAAAAAATATAATGAAATTTTATTTTTCATTGTCCGTAAGAAGCTTACCTTACAAGTGCAAAATGCAAAATGCTCTGCATACAATATTATGCGGATACAGAAGATGAAAATTTTATTGGTATATCTATATTAACCCTTCATCTTGTACTATGCTTTCTTTTGCCATACCATAAAGAATCATCGACACAGCTCATCTTGGCCTATTGATTGAGAGCTTAGGCTTCCAACTAAGAGGTCTATGATTCGAGTCTTTGTGTATGCGTTGTGTGTGTGAGTTTGCCTTAAATGGCCTAAATGTCCCAAAAAAAAATAAATAAATAAATAAAGAATCATCGGTCTCTGAATTATTCACCGAAGATGGCGGAGTCAACAGAGGAAATCAGACTCGGCTCAAGACACTTTGCAGCTGATTTTTGTGCTGGATTAAGATTTCGTTTGGGACTGCTTTCTTATTGCTTCTTAAAGCAATTTTTTAGTTCAAAATTTTTAATTTTTATATTAAAAAAATATTTTAAGAAGTAATAAGAAAGCTGTCCCAAACAAAGTCTAAGCTTAAAAGCTTCCATGCTGCAGATTCTTCCATCCTACAGATGAGATCTTTAGCTCGCACTTCTGCTCAGCAACAATTGGAGCAACAAGAGAAACGCAAATCCAAGCAGGAACTGATGTCCATTTAAATAATCAACGAATTGCCGCCACCTGAAATTTCAACCAGTAGACAGCTTCTGAAAAAGCCTGTTGTTCATTTGGAAAATCTCCATTATAAATCAAAGAGAGTAAAAATTTTATAAAGCTTGGCTATTGCATCATGCCATAAGCAAAAGGTATGATCGAATTGCAAAGCAATGGTCTAAACTCAAGAGAAAGCATTCAGACATGTTCACGCTGATTGAAAGGAGTATTATAACTGATTTAGCGGTTGTTACCATAATTTAAGAGATAGAAAGTGTTGTTGTGGAGGAATCACCAAAATATGTTGAGATCACACAATGTTGTTAATAAAGACAATTTTTAGAATGTCTGATTATCCCGGCTTGGTTGATAAATTAATCTATCTTACTATGCCATGATCTGAAATCCGCTTTGTTGTAAGAGCTGAGTCAACCACATGGAAACTCAAAAAGAATAAAACATTTAAAAGATATTGTCCTTCAATATATCAAAAAGTTACAAGGGGTAGGAATATAGAACATTAAACATGGGCACCTTAATATGGAAGCATTTTCTTATGTTGAATATGGTAAATCAGTTGGTAGAAAATTCACATTTGGGTCATGCATATTTGTGAGATATAATTTGTCCACTTGAAATAGTTAAAAATAAACAAATATTAGCCAAATCAAACACTGAGGCAGAATATAGAGTCATGACACACTCTTCATGCAAAATGATATGAGCTAAAACCCTCGGAGATTTTGGTTTTCTAATTGGACAATTTCTGGTCATAAATTGTGAGAATTGTGCTGACATCTGCATTGCCAATAATCCTATGTATTATGAAAGAATCAAATATACTGTTTTTTGTTACTGTATTCGGGATGCTGTGTTGTCAAAAGAAGATCGTTAATCTTTATGTTTCCAGCTAAGAACATCTCAAAAAAATATTTACCAAAGCTTTGTATCCACCTCAAATTTTCAAACTATGTAATAAGCTAAGCTTGTTGATATATATGCTCTAAGTACTGTTAGCAATGCCATATAATTTAGGAAAGTTTCTTATCTATAATTAGTGGGCTATTTTTATTTTGTTGTAACTTAAAATATTATGTTCAGTTGCTCTGTTATGAATAAGGAGACCCTCCTACAAGCACATTTTTTTCTTCAACAATGGCTAAAAACCAAAAAATTCTCAATTATAGTAAGAATACATCAAAAATCATTATTAAGTTAATACATTTTTGCAGATTACTTATCAGTATACTTGTATAAGATGTTAAATTGAGATACCTTAGGGCATGCTTTTAAAAAACAGGTTTAGAATGACAAAAAGATAGGTCTATAAACCCTATTGGACCCGTGAAACAAGTGTAATTTTAATGACAAGTCATAAACAAGATTGATAACTTGAAGAAAAAAAAAGCCATATCTTAGAAAAATAACTATATAAATTACAGCTTTCTAAGCAATTTACACTTAAAAATCAAAATTCTATTACTTAACTTACCACTTTCCATTGGTAAATTCATAATTTTCTTGATTTGCTTCCTCCGTAGCAAATTCCTCCAGTAATTCTCTTTGGCGATCATTTACTGATCTGAAAGAAATATACAGTAAAACAGTTTAAGTTACAAGTAGACAAGGAATGTAATAATGTAATTCTGGACTAAAATCTATGGGTTTATCTGAGGAAAACCCATGATATACGAAAATATCTTGGGAAATATATATTTCGATAAGGAAAAAAAAAATTTCAACAGTATTTCCGGGTGACCAGAAACCATTAGTTTCATTAGATTTATGCTGATTGTTCATTTAGTGATAGTTTTACTTTAGCAAACCATTTTCCCAACTACTAAATACATGGTAATTTTGTCTTCAACCTTTTTCTTCCCTGAATTTTTCCCTGGACCATTAACAGAAATGCTAGCTCCCGAGCCATGGTTCTTTCCCTTTTCCACTAAGAAAGAACACGATATCTCAACCTACTTTAATACCCAATCCTTAATAGTTTTTCTCACCATGCTTATCTCAAATGTTTCTCTGTTAGTTCTTTCTTTCAAATTTATCCAATTTATCTAAGTTCTTAGTTTCCCTGTCAAATCGAAATTACTTAAACATAACATGCGTGACTTCAGATTCTAACATCACGAGTTTATCAAAGTAAATTTTCCACCAAGATAACAACTATTATTTTTTTATGATGCTAAGCACCTTCTATGCAAAACCGAAAAGCATGTTGCTGCTGCTAAGCACCTTCTATCTAAAGCTTTTTATTTTCCTAATAGTTGGGTTTTACTTCACATATAAGTTGACTTTCTCCACAAATAAAAGAAACCATCTGCAAGCTAGCAGCAATATGCATTCTTGTTACTATGAAGCTTTCTTATGCTGATCATAACTCCATCAATCACATCCATTATGACTTCAAGTGTAACTACTGAATATTGATTCACTGTTGACGTTTCTCTCTGGAATTGGAAACAAACATTTCATTACCTTTCATGCATGCAGCTATTTAATGTACAGAACACACGGGGGCAAAAATTTGGCTTGCAGGCAGGTTTCCCAGTGGAGGAAATCTTGGCTTGCTACAGCTGGCAGGAAACCATGTTTAACAGGACAGCTGCACATTAACTGAGCAGTTCTGGAGAAGGCCCGGAGGTCGCCAAGTTAGTGTCTTCAAAGCTGGACAACACCTAGATTTCTTACTTGGCTGCTTTGGGCGTTGCAGATTTGCAAGAAAGCACTTGTTGTTATGTCTATTGTTTCGCTCATAGGGATTTTATCATCTTGTTGATGCATTTTTGTGTCGATTCATTGACAATCGAGCTGATTTGAGCCCAAATGGGTTTTATCAAGCTCAATCAATTCCATTGAGCTCGAAAAATTCGATCTATCTCGATCAGTTTGATCGAGCCTCATTAAAATCTAATCGGACCCAAATTAAGCCCAATTGAACCCAAATCAACTCAAATCAAACCCGTATTGAACTCAATCAAGCCTAATTGATTCAATTTAAACCCAAACCAATTTTCCAAATCAAGAAACCAAATCGACAATTAAGATTTTCTTAAATTGATCGCTACTTCCATTCCATCGTTTTCCTGGATTTCCTGTGACTTAGTGTGGCTCGAGGGAGGGGAAATCGCAGGTAATCAAGTCAAGTCAGCTACTTTGTTCCGGGCATATGAAATCGAGCGAGAGAAGAGAGCTGGGGGTTTCATTCTAGCGTGTGTCCATAAAAAGACAGGGAGCTGGGAGATTTTGGTTGAGGGCCTTTCGTGCGCGCTGCCTGGGACCGAATAAGCAACATATAAAACCGACTGGGGACCCTCCTGCATGCTGAGAGCATGCATGCCTAGAGTCAAAGCCGAGCGAAAAAGGCGAAGAAGCTTCTTCATGCATGCAGTACAAAGAGGACCAAGCTTGTGCGAGCGATCCTTAGAGCCCGGTAGCTTCTCATGTGCGACTGAGAGCAAAGTCAAGGACAACATGCCCCTATTTCATGTGTGACTTTGTAAACCGAGCATGCAGGCCCTCGTTCTCGTCTCTCTCTTGCGTGCAACCCCTCCAAACTGAGAGATCTAGAGGCTATCTTGCATGACTCGGAGCTGAGAAGGGCTCAGTTGGCTTCTTTCTTTGGCCTAGGAGAAAACGAGGCTGCTGGAGTTCATTTTTCCGTGCATTTCAGCCAAACCGAGAACTAAAGGAAAGGGGTTGATGTTGTTTTGCCTTTTTAGTTGTCCTTTTCTCCCAAACTAAGAGCTAGTTGGGAGTTGTTCTCGTTTTAGTTAAAAAGGAAATTGAGAGCCCAAGTAGCAGCAAATGACTTTGTTTTCCTCATCAGCGAAGCGACCACAAAGGTAATATCCGAAGCAACCTGGACAACAACTTAATCGTCGATTTCATCACCTTTAACTCTTCAAAAATATAGGAATCAGGTACCATGCTTGCTAAGGTGATGCCATTCTTACTACCTATTACATAATAAATCATCCTCCTCCTAATGTACTTCAATTCAAAACTCCAATTGACATATTTTTGGAATGCTTTCCAAACA
Source organism: Dendrobium catenatum (assembly GCF_001605985.2). Taxonomy (NCBI): domain Eukaryota; kingdom Viridiplantae; phylum Streptophyta; class Magnoliopsida; order Asparagales; family Orchidaceae; genus Dendrobium; species Dendrobium catenatum. Next base: position 965,478 of record NW_021318927.1, read on the forward strand.
CATACTATTTCAAGTCTTCCCTTAAGGGTTTTGTTTAGGGCTGCAAACGAACTGAGCCGAGCCGAGTATGTGAGTGTTCATGTTTGTGTTCATTTAATATCAGCTTGTTCAAGTTTGGTTCATGTTTGTTTGAACTTTATTGTTTGTGTTCATGTTTGGTTCATTTAAATTAATGAGTGTTCATGTTCGGTTCATGTTCAGTTCATGTCCGTTCATTTAGTGCTTATCGAGCTTGTTCGCGAACATATTTAACGAATTTTTTTTAACTATCAAATAAACACGTTCATGAACATATCTATGAACAAACGCATTTATAATAAAAGCAATTGTCTATGTAACAAAGACAATGATTATTTATATTTATTAATTCTATAGTCAAATATTAATTATTTTTATCGAGCTTATTCACGAGTTCAAAACCAAACACAAATCGAGCTTCTTATCGAGCTTAATGTCAAGCTTGTTCACGAACTTCAAATGATGTTGTTCGCGAACATAAATGAGTCGAACGCATTAGTGTTCAAGTTTGTTTATTTAAGATCGAGTATTTAAAATATTGTTCAAGTTTGTTCGTTTAGTTAATTAAACGATCACAAAAGAGCTTTAATCGAACTGAACGAGTAGCTCGTCGAACGTTTGGTTCGCTTGCAGCCCTAGTTTTGTTTGTAGTGCCTTCATCCGTAATCATAAACTTAATAGAAATAATCATATTTCTGAAGCCTTAAAACATATCTTTCTTGGGTATGGAGCAAACAACAAAGGACAGTAGGATACCCATACTATTTTCCTTTAAAAAAGAAAACATTTGTATCCATTAATGCCACCTTTAAGAATAACCATTTTTACAAAAAAAATTCCTTTAAGTGGGAGATAGAAGAAAACTTTTTTTTTTTTGAAACTCTCCAACCAACTAATACCACCAACCAAAACTTACAGGATCAAGCATTCGAAAGCATTTCTTCCTATAGTGAAACTTTGATTGGCCTATATATTAAAAATGCATTCTTGAATGATGAGCTAAATAAAGAATTCTACAGGTACCGTCCTCCAATGATCAATGACCATGGGAAGACGAGCTTAATTTGAAAATAAAAATATAATCTATTTATGGACTCAAACAATCTCCTCAAGACTAATTTGAAAGATCTATATAAGCTGTAAGTCAACAGGGGTTCAAACAAGTTCACTCTGACCATACCTTGTTATATAAATATAATATGTCTACCATATTAATTATATATGTTGATGGCATTACAAAAGATCATGATTTGGAGATGAGTCTATAGAAGAAACAAGCATGAGAATTTGAAATTAAAGACCTTTGCAACTCTGTTCGTTGAAATGAAAATATTTATGAACAAATCTAGCATCGCTATTTCTGAAAGAGAGTAATTCCAATATCTCTTAAAAGAAACTAATTTAATTAACTGAAACCAAACCAATCATTACTCATATAGATTCTAAATATTAAATTTGAGTGATATTAGCACTAGTTCTCATATGGATAAAGGAAATATCAAAAGTTGGAGAATGAAATCACATATTTAACTCAATGCAGACCTGACATAATCTTTATTATCAGTTTATTAAGTTAGTTCATGCATGCACTTTATAAATAACACATAAATGCTATCACTGGTATTTTCAAATACCAAGACGAAAGCCTTGAAAGGAGATTTTTTTTAAAAGAAAGGAGACTATTAAAATTATAGAGGCGTATATTAAAGCTAATTGTGATAGGTCTATAATAGACAGAAAAAAAATATTTTTGAACATTGCACATATGTGTGAGGTAATCATATAATACAGAAAAGCAAAAAAATATATAGAGAGAGACAAAGAGTAGTGCAAAAGTAGAACTCAGATTATTAGCAAGATGAATCTGACAATAAGATGGCCTAAACTTCTAGAAAAACTTAGGTAACTATCTAAACTCCAATAAAACAGTGGCAATAAGCCTACTATCAATATACTTACAATCATGTCCATGACGATCCGACTAAAAATGGAACGATCGGACTAAAAATGGAAAAGATGGATCGTCACTCATTTCTCCCTTGAGTTGGCAAGAAATGTTCCATTACCTTATAAGCTTGTTGCTACTGAAAGTAGGTGTGCTAATGAGTCTCCTAGAGGCAGATATCTTGGCTTGCTGCAGCCAGAAGGCAACGATGTTTGAAAGGACAGCTGCACATTAACTGGAAAGCACTAGAGATGGCAGGTAGGCCCTTGGTTTCACGCATGTGTTCGAGGTTAGTCCAGTACTGACTAGTCCTACCCGTCAACTTCATTTCAGCAAATCGCACTTTTCTCGCTTCTAAGATATTATACCACTTGAAGTAACTATCCATACCCTCGAGCCAATCTAGGAAAACTAAAGGGTCTAGGGTGCCATCAAAGGATGAGGCATCAATCAATCCTAATATTTTTCAGCAATTGGGCATCATTATCTCCCCAAGTGGAGATTTTGTCCAACGGGCGCTTGATGGGGTCTTTGGTTGGAACGATAGTAGTCTCGAGGAGGTCCATAATCAGTACGAGCCTCTTCGGTATAAGGGGAAATAATGAGGTCTTGAAGGTGTATAGATTGCTGTATTCCCTAAACGTTCGATGTTATCTAGGCGTTCTCCTGCTTACCTCCTTAAGTCTGCTAACTCACCCTGGGTCTTTTTAATTTGTTGGGTAACTGTTCCTAATTGGCCTACAATCAAGTCTAGATTCCGCTGAATTTGCTCCAGATCCATGGGTAAACACTGGTGTGGTTAGGGTTGTTATGGGGTTGAGGACAACAAAGATGAGAAAAGTTCTACTCACTAGAATGACACTAATTGATGCAAGAATGTTTTGGACAGCAAGGTGAAACAGTAGTTTAAGTATCTATAACACTAGATATGCAATAATAAAATCCAAAGCTTAATATTTAGAAAGTTCACCAAGAGTTACCGTTCTTACTCACACTCATTATATGGCTTTAGGGGAGAGAAGCTTTCAGCACACTAAACGACGCCACTAAGATGGTGGCAACACCAACGGCTTTGATCCAAGAGAAGGTAGTCAGCGGTGGAGGAGTGGATCATCCAATGAGAAGCCAAGGTACTATGGGTTGTTGAATTTCAATCGTCTCGGCGAGGCAATAAAGGATTCGGTTGACTTCCACAGAGTCGTCGTATTCCCAATCCGGTTCGTAGAAAGGAGAAAGGAGGATATCGATTTCTCCTTGTGCGTTGTAGGCAAAACCGTGGTCAATCTCAGGATCGGCCATACACCAATGATGAGGAGGAACTTGTCTTCTTCTTTTGGCTTCCAAAGACATGAGAGGTGTAGGGTTTCCAAAGGGGAGGGGGACAAGTGGGAGGGGCGGCCAAACGGGAGATAGGAGGGGGACGGTTTGGATGGAGGCTTGGTTGGGTTAGAGAGGGGGAAGGAAAGTTTTAACCAAATCTGAAATTAATTTCAGATTCTAAGTAAATTTGGAGGGACTTAATTTGAAATTTGAATTCAAATTAAAGTGTGATTGGAAGCCTCAATATAAAGCAATGGGGAAAGCCCATTAATGGGGGGAGGCCGGCGGTATTATAAGAGGGAGGGGGATTTGGGAATAATTAGAGGAGCTTCATAATTGGTCTTTCTAATTTAGGAAGAGAATAAATCACTCCAATCCAATTTAAAATTAAATTGGGATTAGATTCAAGACTTTCCTAATATAGCTTTGTAATTTAGGAAACTATTTGAATTTCAAATTATTGAGATTAATTTCCCAAATCATTTAGGCTATTTTAGGTAAGTAGTAATTATGAGTTAATTCATCATTTAAGGAGAGGGGGATATGTGGCCGGCGGTGGAGCTTGGGGGTTTGGTAGGGAATTGGTGGTGGGGCCAAGATGCCCCACCGAGGCGTTTTTTACTGGAATTGCACAAAGGCGGGCCTCAAGGCGAGCCTCATATTGCGCAATTTTAAACCATGTATGGTCGGGTAAGGGGAAAATGAGGGCGTGGTGGAAGAGGGAGCAAGCCGGCAGCTGTGGGGGAGAGAGGAGAGAGGTCGGAGGAGACGAGAGAAGCTAAAATGGAGTCGCGAGCCTCGGACCCTTTTAAAGGATGACGGGTATTGCGATTGACCACACCTTGGGCCTTCTTTTTTTATTTTTACCTTGGGCCTTCCTTCTTCTCTCAAACATTCAACATTGAGGGAGACAAAGAAAATCAGAATTTTATTCAATCAATCATCATCACAATACATAAGAAGGGGTCATATATATAGGCCTCGACATGACAAAATAAAAGAGACTAAAAATGCACCTTGGGCTACAATAGCAAACTACTACCCATAGGGGTAAAATAAAAAAAATTGAAATATAAAAATAAATAATACATAAAGTGCATCAAAAGTAAACGCTCTCCATCATGGCCATCGATCTCTGAGGTTTCCTCTAATAAACGCGTCGGAATCTCTTGTCGATGTCCCCATCATTCTCCCCGGGTGGGAAAAAACTCAACCCTGTCGAGTGAACATATCGGGAGCTCTCGTATAGCTCTATCAGATCTGGATCCAACCTCTGCAGCTCATCCCGCTCAATCCACGTGTACTCTATTACCGGCTTTCCGTCCCAACAAACCAAGTACCATTGGCGCCCACCAACTTTAGTGGAAATGATTTCATTGTCAAGTATAGCTTCAACCTTCTCCGCATTAGGTAAATGAGGTAAATTGGGGAGTGGAGGTAGGTTGGGAATCTCACTGGGTGGGTTCACACAAGGCTCATCATGTAGTGGATTAATAGGGCTAAACTCAAGTCCCTCAAAGGTGACTAAATCTTCAATATTAAACGTAGGATTTATATTAAAACCTTTGAGAAGGCCTAGCACATAAGCATTACTGTTTATTTTTAAAATTATCTTAAAAGGCTATGCACTCCTAGCGTGCAACTTTTTAACGGCTCCTTGAGGGAACCGCTCTGGACGAATCTGTACCATTACAAAATCTCCAACTTCAAATTCTTTAAATCTTTTCTTACAATCAGCAATAAGCTTATAGTGAGCGTTGCTTTGTTAAATTCTTTTATTGATTTTCTTATGCAATTATTGGAGATGAGATGCGAATGCAGATGCAGACTCTGATGTTCTAATCTTAGGACACATGGGGATTAAATCTATAGGTTGTTTAGGCTTATACCCATACACAATCTCAACGGGACTTAGACTTGTGGTTCGGTTAACGGAATTGTTACAAGCAAACTCAGCTACTGGATGTTTGGAATCCCAATCTCTAGCATGTTCTCCTACTAAAGTCCTTAGAAGGTTACCCAGACTCCTATTAACAACTTCAGTTTGTCCATCAGTTTGGGGATGAAAAGCAGTGGAAAATTGGAGTTTCGTACCCATCTTGAGCGGGTAATCCAAAAGTAACTAGTGAACTTAACGTCTCGGTCAAAAATTTGGCAATCCAAGAAGCGTCAAATGTTTTAGAACACGAGAGGAAATGGGCCATTTTAGAAAAGCAATCGACGACCACACAGATTGAATCATATTTCCTAAGGGTCTTGGGCAGGCCTAAAACAAAATCCATACTCACATCCTGTCAAGGGCAATTAGGTACAGGGAGTGGTGTGTAGAGTTTCGTTTTTTTGTTTTCTCTACTTAGCTAGTTGACAAATATGGCATCTACTCACCAGCTTATTAATGTCGTGTTTCAGCCTAGGCTAATAGAATCGGTGTTCTACTGAAGCGATAGTTTTAGTTTGTCCAAAATGACCAGCGAGCCCTCCAGCTTGTATTTCCCATACAAGGAACTCTCTAAGCGACGTGTTAGGTATGCAAAATTTTTGGGATTTGAAAAGATATCCATCCTAAAAAAGAAATCATCGATTATTCGCTTACATCCAGTCGTTAGTAATGAGTATGTTTCTTAAAATCAGGGCAGTCTTTATAGTCTTCCTTAATCCGCTCAAATCCAATCACTTCAGCCCTCATTTCTTTAATGATCATTATTCGATGACTTAAGGCTTATGCAGCCTTATTTTCAAATCCTGCTTTGTGTCTAATAGTGTAAGTGTACTCTTGCAGGAACTAAACCCATCTTTCATGTCGGGCATTGAATTTCTTTTGAGAATTAATGTATCGTAATGCTTCATGATCTGAAAAAATTACAAAATCTTGCGGAAGTAGGTAGTGTCTCCAATACCTAAGAGAATGGATGATGGCATAAAACTCTTTATCATGGGTGGAGTATCGCTGTCGAATGTCGTTCAACTTTTTACTAAAGTAAGCGACTGGGTGTCCCTCTTGGTATAGGACTCCACCAATGCCAATTCCATAAGCATCACAGGTTACCTCAAAAACTTTAGAGAAATCAAGTAATTTCATAACTGGGGCCTCTACCATTCATTTTTTTATTTCCTCAAATGCCTTAGTGGCAGAAGTAGTCCAATGAAATTCTCCTTTCTTTAAGCAATTTGTTATTAGGGCCACTATAGCGCTAAAGTTCCTAATAAACCTCCGATAGAATGTGGCTAGTCCATGAAAACTCATAACATCTCTGATATTATTTGGTTCAGGCCACGCATTAATTGCTCGCACCTTCTCAGGATCAGCTGATATACCTTTCGAGGATATGATAAATCCAAGAAAAATTACATGATCAGTAAGGAACGTACACTTCTTAGGATTCACATACAATTGTTCTTTTCTCAAGACTTCACAAACTTGATTTAAATGATTGATATGTTGATCCACCGAATTACTATAGATCAGTATATCATCGAAGCAGACTACTACAAACTTTCCTAAGAAGGGTCTGAGGACTTGGGTCATAACTTTCATAAATGTTCTCGGTGCATTGCTCAGACCGAAAGGCATAACCGTCCATTCGTACAATCCATCCTTGATTTTAAAAGCAGTTTTTCATTCGTCTCCCGGGCAAATTCTAATTTGGTGATAGCCACTTTTAAGGTCAATCTTAGAAAATAAGGTGGCTCCTGTCATCATATTTAACATGTCATCTAGACCTGGGATGAGGAAACAATACTTGACCGTGATTTTGTTGATAGCGCGGCTATCAACACATTCTCTAAGATCCATCCCTTTTGGTGGTCAGAAGGGTGGAGACAGCACAAGGGCTAAGGCTCTCCTTGATGAAGTCACGTTGCAAGAGCTCGTCCACTTGTTTCTTCAGCTCAGCATGTTCCTTTGCAACATTCTTAATATTACTAGCTACTTTATTCCACATAACATTCGCTTCCTCATGCACATTCAAAATCTTAAGATCTCGAATCTTATTATAAAAAATAATTTTCTTAATTTTTTTAAGCCTCGATTTAATCTTAGATTAACGTTTTACTAATTTTTTCTTATTATGCTCCATCTTAAAATCCAAAATAATAAGCAATGTTGAGTACATAAACTTTCACTCTAAATAACTTTAAAATCTAAAAGATATGTTTTTCTTATAAGAAAATAATTCATCTGAGTTTTACTATATCCATTCTGATAAGTGATGAGATGCTCATCTCTTTTCTTAAATAAAATATTAGCAATTACAAAATCATAAGTAGAGCAAAATCTAATATAGTCTTACCACCTTTATTAGTCACTCCAAACCCATAGCCATCATGAATACTTTTAAAATCATCTACCTCTCTACCAACATGTTCATTTAAATCTCTTCCAATAAAAATTCTTTCTTCAAGAGGAATATTTTGAATTAATTCTTCTAAGTTATTCCCAAGGTTTAAAATTGCGTAATTAAGCCTCGAGGCGGTTTTCGTCTGTGAGGCGAGGCATAAGCCTCGAGGCGGTCTGAGGCGTAAGCCTCAAGGACACAGAATTGCATAAATGAATAATTAAGGGATTTAGCAGGAAAATAATAGCAATATTGTATCTTACAATAAAAACATCTAAATGATATATGAAAATAGTGGAAAGTAAGAAAGTAGATGCAATAAAATCATGTCCCAAAGTACAAAATCACAAAATATTAATTTAACAAAACTCCCAAAGTACAAAAAACATATAAAATGCAATCATATCCCATCACTAAATGGGTCTTCAAGGGAATCTTCTTCTCCAATTGTATCTATGAATGTTATGTCATCATTATCTTCAATATGACTCACTTTTCTCTTCCCTGTTCAATAAGAGAAAAGGTCATTAGCATGTTAATTACTCACTTGATATAAATATACTGCGATAGCATATAAGAAGTTGTGGAATACATTTACTTGATTGTTGTGCTGCAGAGCTAGTGGATGTGTGTGGTGTGGTACTAGTGGATGTGCCCACTTGATCTGCTTCGCCCCTCAAGACATCCACACTTAGATCTTCTAACTGTAAGTCTGATAATGGCAAATATGTCTCATCATTTATGAACCACTCATTATCAGACGACACATCATCACACACTAATGGGTCCTCATCATCCTTCAACCCCTTATTCCTCAACCTCCTCTCTCTCAACCTCTTGTTGTGCATAATATATATGAGAGGGTTCATTCTGAGTGTTGATAGCCGATTTCTTCTCTTTGTTTACACTTGGCTATATGTAATCCAGTTTCGCTCACACCCAGAAGAAGAACAAGTGAGGCCCAACACTCTTACAGCAAAACTCTATAACTCAGGGGTGGAATCACCAAATTGGATCCACCATTCAACTGTTTTCAAGAAAAAACATAATCAGAACTGAATAAAGTGTTTTGCATTTACAAAAATAATTATACCTGGAGATCGTTTAGAAATGGTTGCTTTTGCTGCATTCAAACCAAAAAATCCTCTTTATTCCGGAATAGAACAAGTTGTAAATCTGCAAGCTCCCTAATCTGGCCTTGCTCCAGGTAGGTTAGATCTTTCCATAACAGTAGAATTTAGCCATTCACATAATCGTAGACTGCACTAAGGTCTCGTGCTCAAAATGGCATAAGTTACAGTAGTCCAAAATATTTATCCTTCAGAATTATCTTTCTTATTTCCTTCCCCTCACTCTTCTTCCCCAAGCAGATTTAAAGCTCATTCATAGATGTAAACATTGCTTCCAAAGGTTGCCTCACCTCCATCAAGCTCTGCAGTGTCAAATAGGATTGTGCAAAACCTATAGTTCACAGTACACAAGTATATTTGCAATGAACAAATTTAAGAACATACCTAGTAGTGCGGGCGAATGATTTTCTTTCTTGAAACTTTCTCATCAAGCTTAAGAACCCAGATGATTGGTAGATTGAAATCTTTGTAATCCTTCTCGCCCTAAGAAAGATAGCACTCTTTGTCTGATGTAAGTCACCAAGCATCCTCCAAAATGAGATCGATACAATTATGCTGCGCCGGCGTGTCATATATAGTGTTCCTCTTCTTCCATCAACATCTGACACCTGCTTGTATGCACTGCATTACAGTCACTACCTGGAACAACCAATTGCTCCCCAATTCTCCTCAATAACCCCATCAAGTAAATTGAAAATGATGTAGCATTTTTCTACCTCCTCTGAAGCACGACTGGATCGTAAGAACCACCGTGTCATAGGATGTTGTTACAAGGATGTTAATCAAGCTCCTGCTCTTTCATTTAACAAATCATTCTGACATAATAGTCCACACCAGTTCAATCCATTCCTTTTAATCTCCTGAATGCTCACTCTGTAGTCTGCAGCTCCTCTTTAAATCCCATGTTAGCAACCATACATGAAGGTGCCTTCAACCCTCTTCCATACATATCCTACAGACCGGCAACATACTGAAGTGGGCAAGGCGATTGTAATGCAAATGTAAATGGTATTTTATGCATTCTCAAAAAAAAAGAAACTCCCAAATGTCCATATGCAAACTGTCGCCGACCCTCTCTAGTACCAGCTGCAGGCATCATCTCTGCTTCTCCTCTATCCGCTCCTGGAGTAGTCATATACTGATCCATAGGACCCCGTGCACCTCTACTATGTATAGTGGAGGAAGAGCCCTTTCCACTCTCGCTCCCAAAATAAGCATCATGCTCGACCCTTTCATCAAATTGCTCATGTTGTAAGTGTTTAGCAGTGGTAGTTTTCTTCATGTAAGCACTTATTTCTTCCTTCACATTGTCCGACACTTTTGCACACGGTGCTACGTTCTTGTGAGAGCATGATAAGTGCTCCTTCATGTGGGTTACTCCGCCCTTCACCACTTTCTCACAAAAATTGCATTTTAAATAGACTTACGTTTTCTTGCCCCCTCCTACGTCAACTTGCACGCTATATTTCCAAGAAGGGTCACGCCGCAATGACGTATTCGCCTTTTCTTTACCTCTAACCTTGTCTCCTAAAGCAAAAAACCAAATACACAAAAAAACAATTAAAAAAAAAACTAAACCCTATTTTTTCTTAAACTTGAAAAATATAACCCTAAACTTAATAAAAATACCTAAAATCCAATGTGGAGTACTCCTAGAGGGCGGCCGGAAGTTTCAACTTCGCTGGAGAGAGGCAGCGCCGGCGGGAGAAGCGGCGGGAAGGAGGCCGACACTTGCGGGAGCTCTGTTTCGCGAACTGGAGCGTGCGGGAGCTCTGTTTCGCGAACTAGAGGGGGAAAAATCGGGTCCGTTCGGGTATAGGGAGAGAAAAGGATTCAATTTAAGTGAGTGGGCCCTATCCCAGTGAGGCGTACGCCTCACCAGGAATTGCGCAATTGCACATCTGAGGCGCGCCTCAGTCCCAGTGAGGCGTACGCCTCTGTAAGAGGTGGAATTGCGTAGGTTTCGAGGCGTTTTTGGGAGGAATTGCGCAGAGGCGCGCCTCTAATTGCGCAATTTTAAACAGAGGTTATTCCAAAATTTTAATTTTAAACACGTAATCAAAGCTACTTGAGGAGCATAAACACTTATAATATTAATAATTTTAACATCAACAATAATCTTCAAAGCAATAATTTTGTCTCCAATTCTATCAATTTTTATAATATTATCCTTCAAACTCTGATCTATAATCACATACACCATTTCTAGTACGACTTCTACCAGAATATCAAAGTTTAAATCCTAAACTAATAATCTCCTTAGCCTTCTCTCCAGCCCATTTAATTTCTTGAATGCATAAAATATTTATCTTACTATGAATCATAATATCAATCAATTCCACTAATTTTCATGTAAGAGAACCTACATCCGAAGATCCAATATGAATTCTAATTTCATAGACTAGCTTATTTGCCCACATCAGTCCATGATGTGGGAAGAATTACCAATTTAACACTGCATGCAGGCGCCGATGTAGCGGCCTTGCACACTTCTCGTTATATTCAAGTCATACAGCGCGTCGCTTCCAAGAAACGACATAGCATTAACACAATATATTAAAGAATCTATGTCATGATTATTCGACAAGTTTTACGCTTGTTGTCGACTATCTAACGCAACCCTCCACTTTTCTCATCCAGGACTTGGGATCTAACAATGGCAGTGTTGCAACCAAGAATTACTGCAATGTAACAAAAATTTTGACAAGTTGAATGCATCGAATCTAACAATACTAGTGAAGCTAACAAGCCATAAAAGCAGTAAGGATGATGTGCTTACAAAGGAAAGTGCACACGGAATCTAACATACTGATCACCATGACTGGAAGACCCAATATGCTTTGGCAGACCTGATAGAACAACAATATCAAGAAAGCAATTATAAGCATCACTACATCAGAATGAGGAAGGATAAATCAAAATAAGTGTACCTCTGCCCCTCAATGCCAATAGTTGGCCTGGCTGTACTCCCTTTGGTATCTAACAAGAGAAATAATAAACAACACACATGATTTCACTAGATATATCAGCACAAAAATCAAGAAAAGAAAAAACATGCAAACTAACATGGAAGCTTCATAATGAGCTGTAAAATCACCAAGTAAAGAATATTAATCTTTTGAAAAATGAATACATACAAAAACAAGATGGAATTTCTGAAGATAGCATATGCCCAAAAACAGTAGTACATGGATAAGAGTGATCTTTGACGTGCTACTCTTGCTACTTGACATATTTTTTCCTTTAATGGAGCTGGCGAACGGGCGGAGATATGGGAGCAGCTGTGTGGACTTGCTATTTACCAACATGGCTAGAAGTGTTGCCCAAAAACAAGACCAACATAAATACATTCAAAACGTAATGTACCACTCAATAGGAGTGCACGGCAGAAAGATTCACAAAGCAGGCCCCAAATAGATGGGAAAATACTAATGACGGTGTGATGTTGATGATTATGAAATCAACAAAGACAAGTTCTACAACAAGTTGCACGACTTCAATAAACTCAAATGGTCACAGGGAAGATATGAAGGGAATCAAAGGACTTTCTTGATTACGTCTCCATCTCTATTGGCACTAGATGCTCTTCCCCTTCCAGATATAAATAGTGAAGCTTCCTGGCACGGAAAAGAGACTTCACTGGAAACATGGGAATATAAGAAAACTATATTTAACTGAATTAAATGATTCTTTGAAAGAAACAAAGAACGGTGTTGGAATCAAGCTTATACCTCAAAATGGACTATACAAAGTTCAAATAAAAGCTAATATGTAACAGAATTCTCCCTCACGATATGTACGGATGTAAATGATGTAGAACTGAAGAATTTTTTCTTGAGATAAAACATTTAGGAATATATATATATATATATATATAGAAAGAGAGAGTGAGAGAGAGAGAGAGAGAGAAATATATGCTGAAAGAAAAATCTATTATTTTAGAAGCAAAAAAATCCCAAAATAGTCCCCATACTATTCATGCATGGTCAATTTAATCCCAAAGTATCACATTACCCCAATTTAGTCCCTCAGCTATACAAAATTGATCCAAAAATAGTCCTTGTTATAATTGTAATATAAAATTGATCACAATTAAGTCCCTCGACTTTGCAAAATTGATCCCAATATAGTTCCTCGACTTCACAAAACTAATCCAAATTTAGTCCCAAAAGAACCATATTAGATCAATTTTATATGGTCAACAACAACAACAACAACAAGCCTTTATCTCACTAGGTGGGGTCGGCTACATGAATCCTTTTTATCCATTGTGTCCTATTAAAAGTCAAATTCTCGTTTAAATATAATAAAGAAAGGTCATTCCTAATATTTTCTAACCAAGTCTTTTTAGGTCTGCCTCTACCTTTCTTAACATAAGTCAAATCTAATACATCTACTTTCCTAACTGGGTCATCGGAAGGCCGCCATTTTATGTGACCAAACCATCTAAGGCGACTCTCTCAAATCTTATCTTCTACTGGAGCTACTCCAACCTTTTCACGTATATGCTCATTTCGTATCATATCTCTAAGGGTAAAGCCACTCATCACCTGAGCATCCTCATCTATGCCACACTTAACTTAGTATTATGCTTCTCTTTTAATGGCCAACATTTGACACCATAAATCATTGCAGGCCTCACCACCATCTTATAGAATTTTCCCTTAAGTTTGAGTGGTATTTTTCTATTACATAGCAAGCCCGATGCATTCCTCCACTTCAACCATCCAACTTGAATTCTGCTGATAATATCACCATTTATATCACCATCACTGTGAATAATAGATCCCATATATCTAAAACGTGTACTCTTATTAATAACTTGATCGCCCAATGTCACAATCCCCTCACTAGGTCTATTACTATTAAAATTACACTATATATTCCGTTTTAGATCTACTCAAGCAAAAACCTTTAAACTCCAAGATTGACCTCCATAATTCAAGTTTACCTTCAACTCCCTCTCTAGTCTTATCAACAAGAAGAATATCATCAGCCAAAAGCATACACCAAGGTATATCATCTTGCAAATGTCTAGTGAGAACATCCATGACTAAAGCAAAAAGATATGGGCTTAAGGCTGATCCTTGATGTAATCCAACTGAAATAGGAAAATACTTTGTCAAACCACCTTATGTTAGAACACAAGTAATAGCTCCTGCATACATATCTTTAATGATTTGAATATAAGCATTATTAACTCATTTCTTTTCAAGAACTCTCCATAGCACTTCTCTTGGAACTTTACCATATGTTTTTTTTATAAATCAATAAATATCATATGTAGATCCTCCTTATTTTCTCTATATTTCTCCATCAAACCTCTTAATAAATGTATGGCTTCCATCAGTCATCCTACCCGTCATGAATTCAAATTGATTTTGAGAAACATTAGTATCACGCCGCAACCTATGCTCCATAACTCGCTCCCATAGTTTTAAAGTATGACACATTAACTTAATTCATCTATAATTCGCACAATCTTGTGATTCTTAAAAATAAGAATTAACACACTCATTCTCCACTCATCTGGCATCTTTTTAGTCTTCAAAACAATATTAAAAAGTTTAGTAAGCCAAGAAATTCGTTCATCTCCTAAGCATTTTCACACCTCTATTGGAATATCATCAGGTCCAACAACTTTTCCACCTTTTATTTTCTTTAAAGTCTCTCTAACTTCAGTTTTACTAATACGCCAATAAACACAGAAATCTTTATTTTCATTTGCTAAGGTTACTACAGTCAATCTTATTTCACAATCTTCATTAAAAAGTTTAGCAAAATATGTCATCCACCTTTGTTGAATATCATCTTCTAAGAAAAGTATTTTTTGATCTTCATCCTAAATACACTTCACTTGAACTAAATCCTTACTACTCCTATCTCTTTGTTTGACTAATTTATACATATATCTTTTCTCTCTCCTTAGTATCTAATCTATTATATAAATCACTAAAAGCTAAGGTCTTTGTATCTCATATTGCTTTCTTAAATTCCTTACGAGCCTCTTTATATCTTTCTCAATTATCAGAGTTTTTAAAATTAAACCAATTTTTATAACAAATCTTCTTATTTTTAATCTTTTCTTGCACATTTGGATTGCAACACCAACTATTTTTACTATTAGGAGCTTTTCCCTTTGATACTCCAAACACATCTTTTGCAATATTTTTAATATCACTAGCCACTTTTTCCCACATAACATTAGCATCCTCATGCACAGACAAAATCTTAAGATCTAAAATCTTATTCTAAAAAATATTTTTGTTAATATTCTTTAAATGCCCCCATCTAATCTTATAATATTGTTTTACTTTATTTTTTATTTTTTGCCCCTTTATCTTAAAGTCCAAAACTAATAATCGATATTGGGTACATAAATTTTCACTCGGAATAACTTTACAATCTTTGCAATCTAAACGGTCTAATTTTCTTATAAGAAAATAGTCAATTTTATACATCAATTTTATATGATCAAGAGACTAAATTGAAGCAATGTTATATTCTGGGACAAAAATGGACATAGACGAGTAGTCAGGGTCTACTTTTAGATTTAACCCATTTTAGAAGTATAATAGTCATTCTCCTCACGCATTCATCACCATACATCACAACTTGTGATAACAGATTAAACCACTCTTCCAGTTCTAACTCTAGGTTGAAGCCAGCATAAGTGATATAATGAAGGGAATCCAAGTTTGCTTTATTTTTATATTTTGCAATATCTCAAGCAAAAGTCAAGGAGAGGGACTTAATATTTTTTGCCACTTCTTTTTCAGGATTTTTTCCCAAGTTGCTTATTCCATATATCACCTCCTCTGCTTTCTCCTTTTAAAATCCCAATCACCATTGTGCATCAGTATTTTTCATCTGAAAAACATCAATTTTCTTCTGATCAGCAAAGACAGATCAAGTTTATGACACTTCATGATTAATTCTCTCTGGATAGCAGTTGAGAAGTTATGAATTTCTTAATCTTGTTACTCACGACTAAAATTGTCCTTATGTATTGGGCTTTTGCTAAGATTTCTTAGAAATTATGGGGAGAGTTGAGGTCTTGGGAAGATAAAGAATTGTGGGGGAATGTGTAGTAGAATTTCAAAGGGGTTTAAGGGGTCTTGGGATTGAGGGAGGCAATGATTTAGAGTTGGTTGAGCCCTATATGGAGGAGGGGGAATTGCGTTGGGAGACAAAAGTAGGAGTACAACAACAACACAACAATAACAACAACATCAAGCCTTTGTCCCACTACATGGGGTTGGCTACATGAATCCTTTTTCTCCATTGTGTCCTGTTAAAAGTCAAATTCTCATTTAAATTTAATAAAGAAAGATCATTTCTAATATTTTCTAACCAAGTCTTTTTTAGGTTTACCTCTACCTTTCTTAACATAAGTCAAACCAAATACCTCTATTTTCCTAACCAAGTCATTGGGAGGCCGTTGTTTTATGTGACAAAACCATCTAAGGAGAACCTCTCTAATCTTATCTTCCACTAGAACTACTCTAACTTTTTCACGTATATGCTCATTTTATATCCTATCTCTAAGGGTAAAGCCACTCATCCACCTGAGCATCCTCATCTCTGCAACATTTAACTTATTATGCTTCTCTTTTAATGGCTAACATTCAGCACCATAAAGCATTGCAGGTCTCACCACCATCTTATAGAATTTTCCCTCAAGTTTAAGGGGGACTTTTCTATCACACAACAAGCCCGATGCAATCCACCACTTCAACCATCCAACTCGAATTCTACTGATAATATATCCATCTATTTCACCATCTCTTTGAACAATAGATTCAAGATATCTAAAATGTGTACTCTTATTAATGACTTGATCGCCCAAAATCACAATCCCCTCACTAGATCATTACTGCTAAAATTACACTGCATATATTCAATTTTAGATCTACTCAAGCGAAAACCTTTGGACTCTAAGGTTGACCTCCATAATTCATGTTTACCTTTAACTCCCTCTCTAGTCTTATCAACAAGAAGAATATCATCAACAAAAAGCATACACCAACATACATCCTCTTGCAAATGTCTAGTGAGAACATCCATGATTAAAGCAAAAAGATATGGGCTTAAGGTTGATCCTTGATGTAACCCAACCGAAATAGAGAAATACTTGGTCAAACCACCTTGTGTTTGAACACAAGTAATAGCTCCTGCACTCCTTTTTTTTTTCAAGAAATCTCCATAGCACTTCTCTTGGAACTTTATCATATGCTTTCTCTAAATCAATAAATATCACATGTAGATCCTCCTTATTCTCTCTATACTCCATCAAACCTCTCAATAAATGTATGGCTTCCAAAGTAAACCTACCCAACATGAATCGAAATTGATTTTGAGAAACATTTGTACACACCGCAACCTACGCACCATAAAATAAAGACAAAGGATTCATATAGCCAACCCCACGTAGTGGGATAAAGGCTTGATGTTATTGTTGTTGTAGTAATTTTGGAGAGAAAAGGGGTTGTCCATGGGCTTGCTTGGGGAGTTTTGCAAGATAAATTGCACAAATTTTAATGCAATGCCTTGATTTCTAACCTTATCCTAAAACCTTTGAGTTGCTGCTTTATCATATTATTATATTTTGATGTAAAAAATATTTTCTTAACATAGAGACCTAAAAGAAGAGGTGTTTATAGAATCTCCTCAAGGATTTGACAAGGATTCTGAAGGCTCTAGAGTATGTATGTAAAAGAATGCAATATATGGCTTAAAATCTTCCCCTAAAGCATGGTTCAAGAGATTCACAAAAGTCATATTAATAATACTTTGTTAAATGTTCTGCAAAAAATAACTTCTTGCCTTATTAGTCTATGTGGATACATTATCATAATAAGAACCAACACAGCTAAAAATATCACTGAAGTGTAGTCAAGTAAAAGAGTTTGAGATTAACGAACTTAGGAGACTGAAATATTTCTTGAGGGTCAAATTAGCATATTCTAACAAAGCATATTTAAGGCATTGCTGCAAGAGCATCCAATAAGATTCCAAATCCAAATAAGCTTTCTAATGCACATTATTTTGATCTTTACTGTTATCTTTCTTTTTATTTTCTTTTCTTTTCACTTAGGTTACAGCCCGGATCGTATGCATAATTACATTAAGTTGCAATCCAAGTTAATTTCACTTCCAAGCTAATTAGCTTGGCCTGATCGCACTTCAAAGTTATTTGGAGGGCTAGGATTTTGCATGAATAAAATAAAAAGCAGAACCATTGTTTAGACCCCAATAAAAATTCCTTAACCTCCTGTCCTTAGAGAATGAACTGATCTACAGATTTCAAGGCTTTTGGATCTGAAATATTATCTTTCCAACTTCAAACTATTTGTCTTTTTTGTTTAACTGCCTCTATGCTGCAAGAATGCTGTTCTACTGCATAAAACATCTAAATAAAAATTGATAAACTTTAAGTGATGTCTTCACCAATATCGACCAGCACAGGTGGCAGATCACAGATCACTAGAAGTTAGATTAAGTATGGCCAAATAAAAACGGAGATGCTCAATATCATTTCTATGCAGAATTTGCGGTATGTTTATCCTCATACATGTTGAGATCATCTATTAGGTTCTTTTTATTTTTTTGACAAAGTGTGTGCGTGTATTATATATATATATATAGAGAGAGAGAGAGAGAGAGAGAGAGAGAGAGAGAGAGATCATACTTTGACTTGTGCTTTTCCAGACAATGTTGGTACTTCGGCCTTGCCACCAAGAATTGCCTGTCATGTAGTCAAGCTATATATTCTAAGAAGTATGTTTGATTTCATAACTCATAAAACTATTTTGTGAAAATGAAACAGGAATATTGAAAGCCAATTAAAGTAATAAAAAGTACAATACAGCTGTTATGAACACAAGTCCATAACGAATCAAATAGACAAAACTTACTGTATTAGATAATTCAATAAGAATACATCAGTTTAGCACAAAAAAGTTGACAGTTCACAATAAGTATCATTTATAGATATCACAAATGTTGCATCAAATAAACTGCAAAAGCAGCCTAATTTACATATTTTAAGTCATATATATCAAAAGACGACATTTGAAAAGGCCCATATCATGGAGTTAATATTTTTTACCTGAATAAAAGATAAAGTTTGGAGAATCTATACTTAGGGCTGTCAATTCCTGACACGACCCGCTAACCCGACCTGAACCCGACCCGGAAAATCCGGGTTCGTGTCAACCCGTGAAAGAAACGGTTCGGGTCCGGGTTGAAGGATT
Source organism: Dendrobium catenatum (assembly GCF_001605985.2). NCBI lineage: Eukaryota > Viridiplantae > Streptophyta > Magnoliopsida > Asparagales > Orchidaceae > Dendrobium > Dendrobium catenatum. The sequence goes on from NW_021318927.1 coordinate 984,481, forward strand.
TGACCCGTTTATATATTCGTGTCGGGTTCGGGTCAACCTGCGGGTCAACACGAATAACCCGCTAAGCGACTCTCGTTTTAATAAAATTTAAAAATCCGCGATTCGGTCATTCCGCGCGAGACTTCGAGAGACGAGAGTCGAGAGGGTTCTAGGGTTTCATTTCTCGGTTCTCCTCGCTCTCACGCTCTGGCTTTGGGGTGGAGCCGTGGAATCGACGAATCGTGGAGGAGCTGATGGAGGTTTCTTGATATCTTCTTCTGATCTTCTGAGTTCTGAAACATCTGGCTTTGGTCCTTCGGAATTCTTCCTTGAATCCTCTTCCTTTCTCCATTTCTCAGTTGCGATTTGCAACGGTTGGTAATATCTTGAATAACTCTTAAATCTTTATTATCTGAAGTGTTGATTTGATACTTTGATGGTGGTCGGTTGTTTCGATTTCTATTTGACCTAATTTGGTGGTCGGCGTGAATCATTAGTCGTGCGAAAGCGAAACTGTGAATCTGTGATGGCCTGATGGGTTTTATGTTTATGTTTAAGTTCTTCTTCCTTTAGTTCCTATGAGTTATGAGTATAAGACTATAAGTGTATAACTGCATGTGACATGGCCGACTTTTCTAGTTTTCTGGAGTATGCTGCACATTTTCTTGCTAAAAATTTCCTCTTCCATCTATTATACTGTTAGTTAGAGTGTCGTTTAGTGATTTACTATTACAGTTTTCCAATTTTCTTGCTGTTGAGATTACGGCTTGCTTTGCTGTTGAGATTACGGCTTGGTAGTTGGTCGCTTGGGCCTCTTGGAGTTGTCGGGTTGCTGAGTTGAGTTTGCGACACTACTATTATATGAACCGTATAATTGTAATTAGTTCGGCTTGTGTTAGTGACACGATCATCAATATATTCACGTCACACGCATAAGATCATATAGACTGAAAAGGTGTTTGTTAAATCTATAATTACAATCGCTCGAGACAGTTGTTCATGAACGGGTTTGTATTGTATCTTACCTTTTGGTTTAAAATCACTAATGGTGTACTAACATTTAATTACTGTCTAAAGTGCAGTTCCTTGGATACCTTGGTTTGCGAATTATAGGGAAGGACGCGGCTTAAGTCTTCTTGTTCTTGACCGCAACAACATTAAGGAGGAGTGCACGATCTTCGTTGGCAGATCTTGCGTAGTATCGCTCCTCTTGAATAGACTGGTTCGCTGCTTCATACAGGTAGAGCTGTCGTGCCTATTGTTGATTTAATTCGTCAAGGCGGTCATATGTCACAACCTAAGTCTCACTGCGCTTGTACTGTCCGTGAGTGCAATAAATCCTGCTACGGTAGAAATAGCTTGTTGTAAATGCAATATGAGTTTCCTACGCAGAAACCCCATAATCGTCTACTTAAGCCATGAATATTTCGACTTTACTTAGTCTCATGTCTCGTGGACCTATACGTTTTGTGAGTGTAAGGCACACGAATGTTCTGCCATGAGTGGCCAGGGATATATTGCATATGATGTATAATCATCAACGTCTAATTACTTTGCAGACTACATGTGCAGCCTGACATCCGATGGTCATATGATTCCATAATAATCCATGCGATACTTGTATTCGCTATGCTCAGTGGGTTGGCTCGTGATGCATCTTGAACATGTACGGGTCGTCTTCATCAGCTTACAGTAGCAACCTATCTGCTACAATTTACTCTCTGTACTTACTCGAGATGAGCTCTTGTACGTGTAACAGGTCTCCTAAGATAAATATCATAGAGTTCTAAATTCCACCACCTCTCAATGCACATGGTTGGTAGGTACTACATTCAGGTGATTAGTATTTTATGCTGAAGTGTTACAGAGGAAATGTTCATTGATGTGTGCATATGTATCTCCTCTCTTTATTCTTGTGAATGAGATATATATAGGGACTTCCTTGTCCACTATACATTTTGGTGTCGCATCACGGTACCGAAATAAATGGATCACATTTGCTTATTGAATCTCTAGTAGTTTGATTGTTGAATGAATGTTCTCAAAAGTTTCTTTTGATGATGCTTGCAAATTCCTCTTGAAACTTGCTTATTTTATCAAGCATTGTGTCCATTCATCGGTGTTCCCAACATAGTCCCATGCTATTCTCTTAGAGTTCTCAAAAGTCTTCGTTGTAGTATCATTTGCAAATTCAGATGTGAGTTCAATTCTCAGCTCATTGTCAATTTATTTGAGTTCAGAGTAGCCCCTGTTTGTTTGTGCATTCCAAGTTCAAAAGTTAAGCTCATCGGATGTTGCTTGATTTCAAATGCTAAGCTAAGCGATATATTGAGCAACTTTGCAACTCAAGTCCAAAATATTATTCATAGGGTTGAATTCAATCAAGTCATTTGTTAGATGTTAAGCTGAATGAAAGCCAAGTTGTAGGTCAACTGAGTTAAACTCCAATCTTGCACAAATCCTTGTTTGAGTTCCTTTGTCTAGTCATTTGAGTCAAGATTGAGCCAAGCTTACAAGTCGTCTACTTAGTTTAAGTTCAAGATGCATAGTCGCCTGTTGTCCTTTGAGTTCGTCGTCGTGCTCAAAATGAGTTCATCAATTCTATGAGAATCCAGGTTCATGTTACATATTTTTTAATTAAAATTGCAAATCATTTGGGTTCAGTTCAATTAAGTCATGTTGCAATCCAAGTTCTCCACATTCGAAAAGTCCCAAGTCAATCATTTTTTTCAAGGTCCTTGAGCATATTCCAATCCAAATTGGCAGCCTCCCGGCGTCTCCCCGTTTCGGGAAAAACCAAGAGGGCCACATTCCATCGAGCTACGTGAGCGCAGTCAGGTAGGTTCAAAAAGACACGGCGGTGCGAATGAAAATTTTTATGCCCGCCGCCTGCTACGTGAGCATGAAGGGTTTTGTAGGTTGTTGTTATAGAAGAAAACAGACGTTAGAGAAAACTAGATTTCCCCCCTCTGCCCACGGGCGTCGGGGGTACTTTATATGAAATAAACGGAACACATTTTTATCCCTTCGCCGCAACGTCGCACGGTTTCCCACCCTATAACGCACTTGACGCGGCCTCGGGGTTGCCGCTCGTGCTAAAGCATTGAAGAGGGAATCCTTATCTCGTACCAATCATCGCACCGAGGTTCCACCCTAAACGCTACGGGAGCGGCTCTCGGGGGTTTGCCGGCCCATCGCAAACCATCGAGAAAAGAACCCTAACATATCTTTTTTTTTAATAATAATATTATACTATTTCCATAATAATAATCTAAATATTAGTATTAATATTATTTATAATAATATTAAAAACGAACATTAAACTATATAAAAGATAAATATAACGATATTAGATATTAATATTATATTAACATTATATTATATTACTACTTCATATTATAATAATATATTAAAATATCAAATTAATGATATAACAATCATAATAAAATAATCAATATAAATTATTAATAAGTAAATAATATATATAAAATATATATAAGACTAATAAACTAAAAGATAATAAACATTTACAAGAGAGACACCTTAATTAGCCTAGGTGTAGTTGGTAAGTTGAAGGTGAGTAGGGTGAGTGAACTGATTTGGAATGAGTCGGATGAATTAGGCTTAGGTTAGTGAAATTGAGTGACTGAGTCGGGTGAGTCAGTGATGGTGCTAGGTTAGGTTAAATCGGCTGAGTGAACTGAGTACGAGTCGGACGAGTTGAGCTATTGGTAGTTTGGACTGGAGTTAGTTGGGCTGGGCTAGGTTAAGTAGGGGTTCGGCTCCTCTCACCTTTTCTCTGTATTGTGGATCGGAGGAAGAAGAGATCGGGCTGGGAGGTGAAGTCCGAAGGAGGGAGCTCGGCAAAGGAGGCCGGCCAGGTACGATCTCTCGTCTCGTCTCCTCTCTCTCTCTCTCTCTCTCTCTACTCTCTCTGCGATGGAGCGAGCAGGAAAGGGGCGACAAGGGATGGAGCTAGGTCGTGGAGAGGAGATCGTGAGCAAGCAAAGCGACTGAAGGCTCCATCTGCCTCGTGTATTTAACGACGCGAAAGAGCTGCGATCGAGGCGTCGTTCGCATTGACTGAAATCCCGTGGACGAGATGTACGAGTCCACAGCTTTGCAGGGATTTCGGCAGGATTCCGACTGTTGACCTTGGAATCTGGCTTCTACGACGGATACGATCAGAGAATTCCATACCGAGATTCCAAGCCAGAATATTATGGAGCTCTAATCGGCGAATGCTAATGATTCATTTTCGGGTAATATCTGTGGTATGATTAAGATGTCAGAATTGCGCCCCAACCAAATGTGATACGCGCCGAGCGATGCACGTTTGTTGTATGACTGAGTGACCCTGTTGAACCCTAGATATTTTTCTTAGATGCTCACACAGAGGCTCTCTATCAACGTAGGGATATATCTCATCAACAAAACATTTATTGATGCACATCTGATTCATTAGTTCCTCTAGTGGATCTCCAAAAAAATTATGTCTATGGATTCACACTACATGAATCCCTCTCGTTTCTTCATTCTTTCTTATAGCTGACTCCACAAAAAGACATTTACTGTCAAACGACTACAACGACCTTTACATTTAGTCGGATCTAAAAAATATTTGATATGTGATGTAACAACAAGTCTTCTTTCGTAATCATGTGATCTTACCAAAACAATTCGAGTCACATATAGAATTTCACTAAATATCGTTGATGCCTTCATTAAGTTGCAGATGTCTATTGATCAGTAATGATTGAGATACTAATTTCGCTAATTTATCTGGTGCTGAATAGTATGATGACTATGGGTGCAGGACGCACCTTGTATGATTATTCTTTAGACAATGTTAAGTGTGAATTGCTGTTACTCCTCGCCCTACTATGTTTATCTGATTTGGGGGCTTATGAAGGAGTAGATGCCGACACCTAAACACATATTAGGTTGCCTATATTTCTGTAGTGCTCTTCGAAGAAGTCTATTCGCACCAGAGCTTTGCTTTCGCGAGAGCGGATGTCAATCTGATTTTTAGAAAATAAATCCAATCCCTTTAGTCAGTAACCTTGGGTCTCTTCAACGAACTTTCTCTGGTACTAGTTTTCTCCAATATGTCTCTCTTACTTTGCTAAATGTGTCGGCTTTGTAGTGCCTACTCGTTTAGACCAGAAAAGTTCCTTCGATCCTACGCTTGCATTATGGAAGCCTGTTATGAATAGATTTGCAGGTCTGGAGTCTCGGGAATGTACAATATCGACAGTGAACGGTAGTGGATTCCCTTGATCCTTAACCTACGTTATGAAGAAAAATTTAAATTCTAATCTACTCTGTATATCATCCAGATAATTGACCGGTCGATGAGCTGATATTGTTGAATACAGTCAAATTTTATGTCCTCTTCTGTCTTGCAGAGCGAATGTGTGTCTCTTCGTACTGTGAATACTCCTACATATAATTGTGGAGAAATGGAGTAGAGTTGGAAATGCAGCGATCGCCATATCTCCTGCAGTTTTTTTGTGTGAGGTATCCTCCACGACCTTTTAACATGCGTTCAGGCATTTGACTCTAGCACTATTCAGGCATATTCCCCATACTCCATAATCTGATTTTTGTACTAGAAACTGCTATGTATTCTCCGTGATCAACCTTATTGATCATGGTACGATTTTGTGATGTCCCACACACGCACATCCAAGGAGAGTCTCGTTCGAGACTCATCTCCATCTGTATACCTTGAACTTCACATTCATTTCAAGATAATCGTTAGACAACATTATCTAACAATTGAACTGTCGAGTCAAATTTGCCTCGGTCTTCCTACAGCTCCGCATATTAACGGTCTGATCTGAAGGGGTTCCGCACTGAACGGCCTTTTTCTTTTAGATGGCTTTGCAGTATACGAAGCTGTCAGCTGCCATCTCCGGCCATATTATCGGGCGTAGTTGTGATCCGACTTTACACCCTTCGAACTTAAGCTCCGGCTGTCAAAATTCTTCCTACTATCCTCGGTTCTCAATCTTCGTTTAGTCAAGATGTGTGTAGCCACATAACGTCTTCTATTTATGACTAATTTGAATCATTGCGTTGTTGGATGAGGTGGTCTTCTTAGAGCTCTTTGCAAAAGATAACCTGCCATCCTATGTCTTGTAAAGCACACAGTGATATGTTGTTGCTTTAGGCACGAAAAGAAATCTGGATTGAGAATTTTAAATATTTATTCGGGATCTCGGCGTGCAGCGCGATGTTCGACCCGTATATAAAATTCTAAAATGATTCAATTATTTACGCCCGGTTTTCTAAGACTATAGGCACAAATTTTTTTATATTGAAATGATTGGACTATTAATTAAGATTTTCATAGATATTTAATCAACTATTGGTTGCGAGCAGACTCGGCGTATAGCACGATGTCGACCCATAATGTTTTAATATAATATATTAAAATGCCTCCCCTGTTTCGAGTCAAGGGACATTTTGGATAAGCTTTTTGTACTATTGAGAATTCCATTAAAAATTATTTACATTTACGAATGAGTATTCAGGCAAGCAACGCGCGATTGTTTCTCCGACTAAGATATAACAATATTTCATGAAAATGCCTCAGGCTCTGACTGCAAGCATTATGTTAGGTAAATTGACGTTCTTTCGCTAAAAGACAATGTATGTTAAAAAATTATCTAAAATAAAAAAAGAAAATGCACTAGTCTACTAATAAATAGCTATCGATATTAAATTTTGATTAATATGTCTAATAAGAGCGATCACGCTCTGCAACTTTTTCGCTATTGATAGTTTCACATTAAAATCATGATATTCGGAGGCGTTGAGTGGACGGCATAATGTGCCTTCACGACGTTTCCGAGGATCGAATATACTTTATTCCGACTCACGTATCTTGCCTATTTCAATAAAAACATTTCTTCAGATTGTATGATAGAGGGCAATTCACAGTTTCGAATTTTCGAATAATGCACCTCTAAATTATAATTGATGTATCGATGATGCGTGAAATTGTAGGGAGCAAATGGTTATATCTTCCAGCCCAGTGACCCATAGTGCAACCACATTATCAATTGAACATATGAGACGAGCTGAGGACGCTGCAACTATGCAGGTCAAGGACTTGGACTCCATTACTCTCTCTCGTGGATTTTAAAGATATTCAATTTTTTTGTTAATTGCTGAGAGTCATAATTGTAAAGAGCTGCGCCCATCAAGTTCTGCCCACCGCATTCTTACCGAGATAAACTCCATTCCTCGCAGCGCGAGGCATTTGTTCTTGCCTGGAAGTAGAGAATCATTCTTCGAGAAGTGCTATAACGGTCTTAGGACGGATGTAGCCCTAAATCAATCACCTGAGAGGGTAATATAATGACGAGGATCAACAATATATCGCTCAACTAGTAATAAATGTGATAGTTGGACGTCAGATGGTTTTATGTAAAGTTTATACAGATAGGAGCGCGCGAGTATGATCGCAATGCCAATCGTAGCAATTCTCTGTTTGTAGTGGTGATGTAACTTTTCTTTCAACAATTTTAATCATGTCTTGTTACATGGCTTCCGCCAATTCATTTGCCTGCTTGATTGTTACCCTGGTATGATATCTAATAAATCCAAACACTGATTTACTGTCCGGATCATAACTACGATCACTATTAGACTTTTTGTGAGCATATATTAAACGACAGCATAATCTTGATCTAATCTGAAGATCAAGTCAAGACGTCGGCAAGATCATATCAAGAGAATATAGAACGTATCATAGCGTGTGAGATAAAGTGATCTACTATGCGCGATGAGACTGCTCTAGATTGTATGGCATGCGGTCTGCCAACTTGTGTAAACATTAGTATGCTTCCCGTCCGCGAGCAGTAATCAAATGCTGGTCTTAATGCGCTGGAGGTTGCACGGCTGATGCCTAAAATGGCTCCGTACATAACTAATTCAGCTACAGAGGTCTTGGGTCCGCTCCAGAGAGCATTGTGCCACCTGTGTCAGTCGAAACGGCCTAATACGGAGTTCTGAGGGGTTGGGTGTGGCAGCGGATGAGCGACTAGTTACTTTAGTAAACAAGATCACCTTGGATTTTATGGAGCACATCTCGTGAGCGAAGGGGCCGTTAGCGTGGAACGTATAGCAGAGCTTGATCACCATGAGAGTCAACTCTACGGCCAAATAAACGTATACCACCATGTTCCTACTTGATTTTAAGCAGCTCGTAGGTATCCTGATCTGATGAACCAGATCCTCGCATATTGATGTCCCATCTGTCTGTACCTACTTTCAACGTTATCACACAACTTAATCTGTTTTATCAGTCTTACAAGAAAGAATTTTGATCGTTCCATTACAGCACCTGTAATGCTCATATTGGATTCATCGAGCTCGTCGTTATCTAAGAGCAGTGTCGATAATAAACAACAAATAGTAGTTACTTCTCAATCTCGCCTCAAATTATTCGAGACTCTTGTGCGGGGCAACAGACTTTCCATGGAGTTGTTCCTTGAAGTAGTCAATGAAATGGGCTGTCCCAATCAGTCGAAGCATCAATATCTAAACAACTAGCCTAAAGCACCATTATTATTCCAAAGGAATCTGAAGCACTTGACATGCTTTATAACACGTCTTCTGGTCAACTAGTATCTCTTTACTGGATCATAGCGCTACAGACATTAACACTGATGTGAGCATAATTGAGGGACACAACTTGGATTATCGTCATAATGTAGACAATGAATAAAAGAGATGATCTACCCTCGGTTATAGATAGATATGCGCTACAAGAACTAGAGGTAAAACCCCAGAGTAGAGTAAGAAGGACTACCCTACATCTAATAGAGAACGCTTAGCATCTTTTGAGGCTAATGTGGACTATACAATCATGTGTTACAGGCGATCTTCCGCACATCGTATAGTGAATCTCGTAATGGCAATTTTTGCTTTGTGTTATTAACTCTGAATAATTCAAGTGATGAAGCATCCGAATCTAAGGGGCTCTGTCTGTATATTATATTATGTTTTGAAAAGAATTAGTGTATTCAAAGCGTGTCTTTAATAGTCCAAACTTTGTATGATCCAAATACTATTTAATATATTTATCACAATATGTAGAATACACCAAAATATAATTTATTGGTAGATGTAAGGGAGGAATGCGGAGACGAGTCAAGAACGAGAAAGAGAAAGTATTCACATCTCCTGCATTGTCTGACATAGTATGCTTCGGAACTAACGGTTCATCAGATTATTGGTCCGAGTTCAGATTCCAAACTGAATGAAAATTCCGATTATACCTCCGTCGGTGCTACGTATATAGAGTGTTACAAAACCGTGCAAACGACAATATCTGGGCTGTCTTTGTAAATTATTTGAAGAGCGCGCTCAGGAACCTTAATCTGAAGAACGTATATGTGCTTGCCTCTTATCCATGAACGTAACATTATACCAACCTAGTATAATGAAGTGCATAAGCCGAATATATTCCTCGACACAGCTGACATTATAAGTCTGATCTACAAAGTCGTCATATCATCTATTATAACAGAGGTATAATAGACTGCTTGGAATTGAAAGTAGTAGACACGACAGAGGAAAATCTGCTAGGCTTAGACTTTCCTTTCGCGACCGCACATACTGAGGCATGTTATATAAGATTATTAAAACTGCAATATATTAAGCCTAACCGGACACTTACCCTAGCTTAGCAACGAACAACACTGATCCAATCTTAAGCGGGTATCACACTTGTTGCTCGATATACAATCCAACAAAAAGGCATTTATTCCATCTATGCAGATTCTAAATCTTCGATATCAGTGTGATTTTTATGGAAAAGACAAGATAAGAATTGATGGAGTTTCAGGTGACAAACTATGCACAAATAGAGTTAGTTTTGAACTGAACTAAAGAATAAATTTGCGAGAATCTTCGTTTATTCCAGGTTTTTTTGTGTGGAGAAAAGCGCTGTGATGGGCGTGCAGAAACATAAAGTAACAGAAGAACGGGCGACGATCTACAGGCCACCATCATGTATTGTTGAATTATGTATTTGTTTTTAGTGCATTTCCGTTTTAAACCTAATTAAGGTTTGTTATAGTAAGTTTGCTAGGGAAATATTGACTTTTAGTCTTTCATGTATGAGGCTCTTTATAAGCAATTTTCTTTCAAGGGATGAAGATTATATAGAATTTCTGCTTTGGTGTCTTGGAGAGTTTGAGAGAGTTGAGAAGGTAGCTATGGGCTACCCGAAAGATTCGGCCCGTGTCGCCTTTTCTTATTATTGGAGGGTTTTAACTGATATAGCAGTTCGAGGTAATTTTGAGGAGTGGGTTTTGTGATATAATACCAGAGTTTTGCCCTCATTTTGCGAGGACTTTAGAATTAGTTCGGTTTCCCTATAGGCCCCTATGTTTACCTCTGATAATAGAGAGAGAACTTTATTAAGGCTAGTCCGTCATTACAGATAACGTTAGAGAATCGTGTTTCGGCATATATACACAGCATAGGTTTAGGTAATTGAAATGTTTGGATGTTTGGGATTTGGGAGAAATTTGATATTTAAAGATAGCAATTTCACCCCATCTACCTTAAGCGGATGGTGGGAAATGGATGATAGGCCAGATCAACGAATCCATGGTTCTGCGTTCCGGGCATCATGGCCTGGTCTACTAGTAGTCAGAGGAGGTAGTCGACGCCACCTGAAGAAGGATGCCGTTGTCGGAATTAGGTGATTGTGTCCAGGGACTTGTAGACTGGGATGGGTTATTTGCTAAGGGAAAATTTTAAATCACCTAAGCTAAAAGTGGAGGGGCTGGTGCCTATAATATATCATATTGATTCATATCTCAGGATTTGATGCCAATAAGGAACGTAACGGCGCTCGACATAACGTATTTCGTGGTGCCATTTGCGGAAACATCGTGAGGGCCCGGGTCATGAACGTTTTACCTGAGGTGTCATTTGGGCGGAGACGTGCGGTAGTGAGATCACGTCACGTGATTGCGGAGACTATTTGAAGATGGATCTGTAATAATTTTCGACTAGGATATTGGCTCTTTGTGAGTGACAATGTTTTAATTTGTCACGTCGAACAGACTGTTGCGGAGGTGATGGATTTTGCTTTGTGAGCGTTGAGATGGATAGTTCATTTTTAAATATTTTTTGGGATTTTGGGATTTTGTGGGTTTTGGATTTTTGGATTTGATGGGCAATTTGGGTGATTATGAAATTTGAATGGACCTCCGGTTGAGATTTTTATTCACAGCATCATCGGGGGTTTGGGGTCATTTTCTTTTTGTTGATTGAACCAGTCAACGATCGAATGCGATTGATGAGGATTTGGAGGTTTTCGTAGGTACTTTTATGCGATTGATTGTATTATTATCATGAGGTTTGAAGTAATGAATTAAGAAATTGAGGTGGACAAACGTTATTGTTGTGGTTAAACCCTGGATTCTATACCGTTAGAAAGGATGATTCGAATGGAATCGCTGCACCACGCAAGCATCCTATATAGTGTGTACAATAAACGCCTCGTTCGGGGCCTGCGGTTTCGGGGCATTGTTAATTGAACCTTTCACTATCCTCTAGGATCGGTTCAAATTTAATAACCCGCCAGCATCCTAGATAGTTACCAATAAAAGCTCGCGTGCATGCGGATTGAGATTG
>NW_021318927.1:996226-1049915 GCF_001605985.2 Dendrobium catenatum
TTGTAAGCCTGTGATGCTGTATAACACATATAACTGATTAACTGTATTCATGTTATTATGGAATATTGGAGAATTCTTGCTGTATAACTTGTGATGTTGTTGCTGTAAGCCTGTGATGCTGATTGCTACACATTTATTGAATGTTGTGTAAGCATGTTGATGTTATGAGTACAATTTTGGTTTTTATGTTTAGATGCAGGATTCTAATACATTGAGAAGTTGAATAAATGAATAAATGGACATGTGCATGCTTCCTGTTGATAATGAAGGTGGAATGTGATAGTGATGAGTTGAACAATCCCATTCCAACTGAGGGAAGGTTTCATAGAAAGAAGCGGAAGTTGACTTCTACGGTATGGGGTCATTTTGAAATGTTGTCACTTGCAGATGATGGCAAACATCGTTGCAAATGTAAGAAATGTGGTGCAACATACTTATGTGATAGTAAACATGGTTACAGGAAATTTAAGACGCCACTTGCAAAACTGTTCTCAAGATATTAGTCAACTATATACTTAAAAGTAACTCAAGCAACTTCTATGTCATTGATTGCAAATAAATTTTAATATATGAAGAATTTCGTTGCTTATTTACTGCATGTATAGTCAAGCATCATTTACCATTTCAGTGTGTGGAGTGGGAAGTTTAAAGACATTACTTCGCTTACTTAGGCGCCTGATTTACAGTTTATTTCTAGAAATACGGCAAGAAATGATTTGCAAAAGACGATGTTTAATAAGGAAAAAATTCAAACGAAGCCCTTCTACGTAGTTGTAAGGTAGAGTTATCTTTAACTTCTGATCTATGGACTTCCATCAACACAGATGGTTTTATTTGCTGACGCACATTTTGTTAATAATAACTGGAGGTTGCAAAAGGAAAGTGCTAAATTTTGGTTTCATGCCCCTTCACATGATGGACTTGCATTATTCGAGAAACTTCATCAATTTTGGTGAAATGGAAACTTGATAGCAAGCTTTTTAGCATCACTTTAGACAATCTTCTGCAAAACTGTTTCTGTTGATTTTTCTTACGAAATCATGTGAATTTGAAAAAATGGTCTTCTATGCAATGGTCAAGTCTTCTATGCATACCGATTTCCACATGTGGCATCCGAAAGTACTTTAGCAATAGTGTCGAGTTTCTCGACCAATATCGAAGTGCATTTGAAACATGATATGTGGAAGCGCTTGGTATGCACAAAAGATTGGTTGTTTGGTGATCAACGGTAACAATTATTTACTTTATTGAATTTTAGTGTGTAAGTGCCATAACTAAACTATAAAAGTATTTGGTGATCAAATTCATATACTGCTTTGTAGTAGATACAACAGATCCAGAGCTTGATGTTGGTGACAGATGATATAATGGGTTTTTAATTTCGACGCGAAGTCAAACGATCAACCCTACAGACTCAGCGAATTTAGCATCTTAACTCTTATGATTTATCCTTCACTGCTTTATGTTCACTGCTTATGTTCTATGTTAAACAATCTGCGACCATCTGGTTTTATCTATCACTGTTATGTTTTTTATACCTTTATGATCTCTCTCTTTTACTTTCCCCTTTAGTGTACCTATGTGTATACAATTTATAGTGCACGTGCAGGGGTATTTATTTCAGACTTTGTTGACGTCTTCTGTCTGCTTGTACAAGGGTTGCAGATCCGGTGGCGTGGCGTAGCAGCTTCTGAATAGAGCTACTCACTGCTTTGTACAGGTGGATTGTCTTGCACTACTTGTTGCTTTCTACAGGTGGATCGTAGTGCACTAACGAGTCTCCTGCTTTGCATTTGTTGTGTAGTCATTTGGTATTTTTTCTTGTGAACAACATATTGGGCGTGCCACAGGTCTTTTACAACATCTTGTAAGAGCCTGTATCTACTACAGTTCTCTTCTGTATTTGCTCTGCAAATGACAACATGTTGAGCTCATGACGGTGGTTGATTGCAGGCATGTGATTATGTCTTCATCTGATCATTGAATGGTGATTGATTGTATGGGTATTGTAATTGTCATTAAACCCTTTTGCTTACAGAAGATTGATGTGTTTGATTGGTGGACTGTCACATTTACTTGTGCCTTCTAGTATTAGTAAGGACTGTCACGTATATCTACCAGATAGCCAATCTCAGTAGTAGGGGCTTCCTTATGACTTGTATGGACCCTTATACATTGACTTCCATCATTTGCAAGCATTTCGTAGTATCACTTAGAGACTTTGTATATTTGTTTGAAATCAAATCTCCTCTTATTTTATTGCTTGCAAAGTTGAATATAGTTGATTGTACTTCGATGTTGATTGTTTGATGCATTCACAATCATTGCATTGAATGCAAACCTCACCATTCTTGCTGATATCTAAGAGCTCACCATACAAGTGCTTTTGAAGCATGTTATTCATTTATCGTAACAAAAGTTTTCTTGCTTATGATTCATTTAATCCAGCAAAAATTGTATGAAGGGAACACAATCAATCTTATTTAATGCCACTTCTTTTATACTCGGACTTGATCTTAAGGCCTTGAAATCTTGTAGTCCCCTCAATGATATTCCTACACTTGAATGATTAGAATTCTCTTCTGGAATATTTGGATTTTGATCATTCATCTTTAGTTGAAATAATTGATATAGTCTGATAACTATTGCTCACATATATTTCATCACACTTGTAATGAGTTTGCATATGAGTCTTTACTTGCTAGGATAGGATTCAGATGGATCACCTTCTTTAATTAGCATCTGCATTCCAACTGGAACGATAACTCTGCTAGGACATTAATTATCCTACAAATCAAATTTTTTTATAATTCCTCTATTGAGAAATCATTTGAATACACTTTGAGTCTTTGATATTTTTGTTCAAATCTTCTTGTCGCCTTGAGTTCAATTCCTTGTAGTATAACCTTAGTTGATTGCTTAAAAGTTTCAAGTGTAAGTTTAGATTGAGTTCATTTAGTGTCCTTTTGAGTTCAAATGAGTCCAGGTACGATTTCACCCGAAATTTCGGCAACCTCCCGGCGTCTCCCCCGTTTAGGGGAAAACTACAGAAAACTGGGCCTTTCCCACCACACGCAATAAAGGCGTGTATGGTAGGTGTCCTCGGACGAGGACACCGCAGTCGTGATTTTTGTTCCTCCCACAACGCGCAATAAAGGCGTGTATGGGGTCTTTGACGGTACCTGTTTAAAAATGCACAGTTTGCTTTCCCCCCGATCGGGGGTACTTATAAGTGACACAATTTACTTTCCCCCCTGCTTGGAGGTACTTATAAGTGACCCCGCCTCGCCGTAGGTGCCGCACCGGGGTCCCATCCCACCAAGCGCAATAAAGGCGTGTATAGGCGGTTTTCCGGTGCGCCACAAACGCTGAAGTAGAGTTTAGGTGATTTCTGCCTCGTCGTAGGCGTCGGACCGGGGTCCCATCCCACCATGCGCAATAAAGGCGTGTATAGGCGGTTTTCCGGTCCGCCGCACACAACGAAATCGAGAATCTGAGTTTAGAAAGTCCGTACCTTCGCAGGGTTGGCGGTGTCGGTTCGAGGATCAAGGGAGATGTATTTTTTTCTTTTATTAATTATAATTAACATTAATTAAATAATTATTCTTAATTAATCATTCATTTTTTATTAATTAAAGGCAATTTCCAAGAAGATAAATTTTGAGCAAAAACCCTAATTTTCAAAATCCATATTTTCATAAAAATAATACACATTAGGGTTTAGAAACATCACACTACCCTTCCCTAAACTTTTCTCAAAGAAATCTTAAAGAAAACTCAAGTTTTCTCAAAACCCTAATTTTCATTTCATTGAGAAAACTCAAGGGAAGAAGGAGAAAACTCAAGCAAAACCCATACCTTAGCCTTTCCTTAGTCTTCCCTACAAATTTCCCCAAGCTTGGCCGCCGGAAACCGCCGCCGGAGCCGCCCGAAACCTTCTCCCGTCGCCTCACCCGTGCGCTCCCCCTTTCTCCTTGTCCGCTCGGTTTGGGCAAAAGACCGAATGAGGGGAAAAGAGGGGGGGTCTCGGTTTGCCTAATAGGGAGAAAAGGAGTAGGCCAAAAGACTCAATTGCCCTCACTTAAGTAGATTTGACCTTTAGAAAGCTTAGGGGTAGTTTGGGTATTTATGAGCTTCTAAAAATCATAACTCTCAATTAAAACGGAATTAAATATAAGTTTTATATACCAAATTGATCAGAATTTTACGCTCCATTTTATAAAATTATTTGCGTCGAAATCTGACAACTTCGAATTTTTCACTTAAAGTACGTCGCGGCGCTTTGAAAAGCGTGCGAAGTCTGAAATGGCTTTTGCGGGTTTTTACAGACAGGAAGGGAATGTCGTGGAAGGGAGCGAAGTCGTTCAGGCACGGAGGGAGAGGGTGAGGGCGTCCGAGCAAGGAAAGAGCAGACGTGAGAGGAGAGGAAATGGGATCGGGAGTCCAGAGAGGCCGAATGCCTCGTTGCCTCGAGGCTTTTAACGACTCAAAACGAGTCATTCTGTGATCGTGGGGAGAAATGACGCGAGGCATGGCCTCGTCGTGCGAAGAGCGGAGACGACGTGGGGAGCGACGTGCTTCGGCAGAGCAGGTAGGGATTTAAATATTTTTTTTTTGTTTCACGGGAGAGGGTCAACAAATTTAAATTCAAAAGAATTTAAATCTCAAATTCTTTCCTAATGGCTCAACTTATTTTTGGAAAGGAATCTAAATCAAATATGAATTAATTGATCAATTAAAGCTCTAGGTCCAAATACATTGAACCTAGACATCTTTCCCCATCTCTCTCTCATGGCCGAACCCCCCTTGTCCCCATTAATTAATTTCTTTCCAAAATAAAGCCTCTCCCATTGGAAATAATTCAAATCCATTCCTCTCTCCTACCTCCCTCTCTCTCTCTCTCTCTCTCTCTCTCTCTCTCTCTCTCTCTCTCAAATCCTTCATTAATCCTTCCAAATCTAGATAATTAATTAAGAAAACAATTATCTAATTTTCCTCCATCCTCCACCTTTAAAATCTGAACCATATTTCCCCACCTCCCTCTCTAACCTAGCCAGCCCTAACCCTAAACCTAACTCCACCAAAATCTGAACCCAAACTCTCCCAAGCCTCCTACCTTGGCCGGCCACCTTCCCATCCCTTCTACTTGGATTCCTTGGAGAAACTTCTTACTATCAAGGAGAATCCTCAAGGACAGCAAAGAGCGTCTTCCACAATACTTCAACACCACGTATCTTATGCATGACCGATCCTGAACTTGACTCCGGCTTCGTCTACAATGAACGAGGCTTCGTCGAGCCCTTCTTTGACGTCAATCCGGAAGTAGATAATTCCGTCGAGGAATACTTGGAGAGCATTATATTCACTCTTTCAGAAGCCATCGAAGAACAACTTTCCACCGTTCAATGGCAATTCATCACCACGCCAAGACAAGGGTGAACTCTTTCCCCCTCCTCAATTTCCTTCCTATTCTCCTTCGATTGTGGTTGTGTATCAAGCATAAAGAATCTTGCAAAGCCCTTCGCCAAAGCTTAGTAAACATAGGGAATGAGTGATGGACTTCTATATATCTAATCTCGTTGTTAATCCAGGGATGTTATTGGAAATCCTCTATATTTGATTATGTTGAATTTTCTAATTGTTTTGTGATCCCAACTTTTGTGTGACTTCGCCTAAACTAAGGCACCCCTTTCTTTTTTTCCATTTTCGTTAAGTGGCTAATATTTTAATTCTTATTGCTCTTACTTGAAAGCGTACAAATTCTTATATCCATCATTTAAAGCATTCATAGTTCTACGTCAACGAGCTTTTAGGATAAATAATCCAGCTTGCAGCTAGCAATGCCATGAGAAGGTTTGCTCATTAATGAAAAGATAAAAGCAGTTTGCCTCGTGCAGGAGTTGCCAATCAATTGAAATTTAGAAAATGAGTGAGGAGAAAAATGTTCACAGGCCATTAAACAAAAAAGAGTGCATCCATATCGAATAACGACTTTATAAGGTAGTTTCCTCTGACTAGAAAACTGGAAATAATTGCTAAATCAACCCAAATCTGACAGTGCAGGTTGTTTCAATGGCAAAGGACTCAACCTGCTTCTAGAATTAGAGAAAATTAACAATTTGCTTTAACTTCAATGTGCGACCCATGAGAAATATTGAAACATATAACTTTGACGCAACATAAGACCAAAGCCATAGGTTTGATGCATCCCTTAGCTAACCTGGTATAATGCCTGTATGTCTTTGATTGAGATCAAAACACTCAATGGGTTGGATCCCTATGAAGTGCGAAGAATCATAATCACTAGAATCTAGGAGACCGCACAACTTCATAAGCCTAAATGTGCCTTCAAGTTCCTACAGTAGTCATAGATGCTAATTGATCTCAGTATAGAAACAAATGCTTAATGAGAAAACACTTTTGTACATTTGGATGCGTCACAACTACAAAGAATTATGATAAAGTGGAGTTTAAACAACCTTAACCCAAATGCATGATAATAATGCTAAGAGCGCTTATAAAAGGGGCTTTGGGTTGAGAGTGCTTATAAAAGGGGCCTTGAAATGATGCTACGTCATAACATATCATGCAATGTTTTTCTCCAGAACCACTCAATGTGTTCTATTTCCTTCCATTCCCCATCTACTAAAGGAAGGCATAAAAGCAATTTCAATGGGATCAGTTACAATTGTGAGAATGTGAATAATTTTAAAACTAGAAAAGATGCTCACTGTGAGCGCATTAGACTTTCTCATAATTACACCTTCAACTTTACATCTCCTCCTGCCTTAGTAATGTATGACTTATTGAGTTCCAAAATTTCCACATTTTCTTGCCTTATTATTACCACTTCCACTGAACTTAAATTTGTATGACTAAGTGATGTGAAACGTAACCATTTTTCGAAGTATAAAACACCCTCTTTTACCTTCACCTTACATCCATGTCCTCTCACCTTAATAATGCATGACTAAGTAAGCACCAAAAGTTCCACGTTTTTGTTGCCTTACAATTACAACATTCACTGAACGCAAAAATTTTTACTAAGTATCCCTGCCATAAACTGTTTTTCAAAGTATAAAACACCTCCTTGCACAAGAAAAATGAATGAGCATGACAATTGAAACAAGACAGACCAAAGCCAAAGTCTAAATATGATCATTGCTGCTTTGGTAATGGCAAGCTATAATTGGGCTATATGGATTACATCCTTGCCGCTTAATTGATCATTGCAGTGTTCCTCCTATCTGTTATCTTATTTTATAGCTGTGGTTGTTTTAGGTTTCATGCCTTAGTTGTCATTGCTCTTGTTGGTTTTAGTGTGACTATCTGTCATAGCTGCTGTGAACATCGTCAAAACTCTCATGTTCATTTTAGAAGTTTGGTTTATTGACCATATTCTATCAATAGGCTTTCTTGGCTTTGTAATTCTCAAATTTGACGATAAATTGAGTTTTGCCCAAGAAATTGTTGTCCGCCTCTCTTACTGATACAGTAATAGGTTTTTCTTTTTCATCTCTGCCCCTCCTCTTCAGTGAGCTTACCTCTTCCCCTCTTTCTTCTCACCCACTTCCATAAACCTCATCCAATCTCTCAAACTCTGTATCACATTCTCCCTCAAAAATTTCATTCTAGACTTTTCTCCCGTATGTCCCTAGCAATCATACACTTCAATCCATTCCCCTTTTCCATCCATTCACATGCAGCTATAAATCATCAAAACTGGTAAGAAGCCTACACCCTCTATCCGCATCCCTAAATTCCAATCACAAAACTATTGCCACCCAATCCAAAAACATAAATTAGCAAAATCATGTATACATCGTTGTGAAAAATAAAAAAAGCATACATCGTTGTTTCCTAAGGCCATCTGAATCTTCTACTGTATCATATGTTTTCCACCAATAACATTAGATGGATTTTGAAGTAGAGCAAAGATAGGCTCCTTCAAGAACTTACAAGTGCTTCAAGGGATCACAGCACAAGTTCTCGAAATTGTGTTCAACAGCACATACCATAAGAAGGCCCTAACAAGAAGCTTAACGCATTATAGCTTTATATTATTTGCATATTCAGGTTAATTGCTCCAAGGAAATGGTCAATTAATGCGGAAATCAAAGAAAATGGCTTAAAAAGGCATAATAAAGAAAATTTTAATCTCTATATATGACCCAAAATTTTCCTACAAACTCATGGTAAGTTTCAGAGTTCACATGGAAAACTAACAAGATGTGGATTAGTTTGACACCAAGAAACTAGAGGTAAAAAAGAGGAAATAATTAGATTGAAATTGTTACAATAGAAAATTTATCTAATCATTTGAATGACAAACCAGCCACTCCAACGGAGACCATGTTTATATCAAAGCCACCCTCGACTCAACCATTATAGGTTTACTCAAGGAGCAGCTCAATCTATGTAAGTCCAATCAACTAAATCAATCATTTTCACTGAATTTGCGGAGGTAAACAGAAGTACAAAAACTTCCAATAAACATACATTACATTTGCTCTTATCATACAAAAAATCTTTCTCATAGTCACCACTCCTTTACAAGCCTTCATATGATTTCTATGGCTAAAGCCATCTCTGAAGTCATACTAATGTGAACTGGAATAATGTTATGACAAAATGAAAACCCTTCAAAATAACAAAATATAGTTTTTGGTGGCACTACCAAAAGAAAAGAAAACGTTATGATGTACATATGCCTTTATTATAAAATTTATTCTGATGGCTCGCAAAAAAGTATAAAGCTTGACTAATGATCAAAACTACTCTAAAATAGGATGTTCATTTTCTTGAAACATTTACTCCAATTCCTAAAATTATCATTGTTCAAGTTCTTTTATTATTAGCAATTAACAGAGTCTAAAAGATACAACAATTCAATATGAAGAATGTCTTCCAACAAAGTGATCTAGAGGAAGAAGTATATATAGAGGTCTCATCGGGATTTGGCTCAAATATAGAACAATATGTATGTAAACTTAAAAAGACAATATATGGATTGAATCATTCTCCAAGAGCATGGTATGAAAGATTCGCCAAGATAATGCTCAACATAGCATATAAACAATGTTAAGGAGACCATACATTATTTATGAAACACATAACTTCAAGGGTGGACTCTGTAATACTAGTTTAAGTCAACAACATCATCAAGACAAGTAGTGACAAGGAAGGAATGAAATTTAAAGAAAATGATGCTCGAAGAATTAGATGTCGAAGAACTAAATAATCTGCATACTTTTGACATGGAATTTTTAGATTATAGCAAAATTTTATTATACATTGTTTGATTAAAACAAGTCGGGATGCAAATATGTCATGATCCATATGCAGTTTAATCATAAACTTGATCATGCTCCAAAGGGCGCACAATAGAGGGACAAAATCTCTTTCAAAGAATTGTAAGAAAACTTATCTATTTATCATATATTTAAACATGAAATAGCCACATAGTAGAATAAAAATTTGATGTTATTATTGTTGTACTAAAAAATCATGCCTAAAGGCAGTTTATTTAATTTTACAATATTTGAAAGGAACCCAGGTAAAAAAACTTCATTAAAAAATGGCTAAGATGTAACACTTGAAGCCTGCAAAGATATAGATTATGCAAGTTCTACGCTTAACATGTAGTAACTTCAAGATATTGCACATTCCTAGAAAGCAAACTGATGGGGACATCAGATCATCATGGAGAGTTTATCAGAGACGCGGCCGACGATCTACGACCAAGATCGAGTCTTTATATTTTTGAGTCGTTGATGTATTTTATTTTCATGTAGCTTGTTATTTGCTTATGTGGCATTTAGAGTCGTTGTATTTTTTATTTAGTTGCTTATGTGTTTTCTTTCCCGTAGTACCCCTCTTATGGGAGTTGTCGTATGTAAGCCCAAAGGGCGTTTGTGTCTTTTATTTTGAGTCATGTTGTAGGAGGCTATTTAAAGCCCCATTTTATTCTATTATGGTTAATGAATGATTTTTGAGAATTTTGTTTTCTTGCTTGGAGCATTGTGAGAACTTGTGAGTTCTAGTGGAGAGAGCTTCCTTGAAGAGGAAGGAGATGGCGCAATACCCACCAACTTAGATAAGTCAAGTTCGTGGCTCTTTCTTAATCCTCTTTGTTTTTTCTCCTATCTCTTTTTCCCGAACCATTACTCACCGGTTTCCTCCACCTCACCCACCCACTTTCCCCCTTGAACCTCACGGCCCAACATCCCCACCTCCACCCCAAACCGCCGGCCATCTCACCCAACCATCCCTCCCAAAATTTCCACGACCGCGCATTGCCCGAAATTCCTCCTTGCCGCCGGCCATAACCCTTGACCGCCGGCCATAACCCTTGACCGCCGGCCTTAAGCCCTTGCCGCCGATCACCTCTCCTCTTTCTCTCTTTGATTTGTTTCCTATTGTGGATTTGTTATGTTATGGAATATATTTGAATTTGAATTCAAAATATTTGAAATTCAAAATATTGCCTAATATACTAATTCTATTTTAGGAAAGTTCATTATTGATTTCCTAAATTAAATTTTCATTAAGGGGCTGTTTGGTTGCCTGAATTAGGAGTGTAAAGTAAAACAAATACATGTATTTATTAAATTTGATTGTTTGGTTAATTTTGAACAGAAGAAAAGAAAATCCTCAAAAGTATTAGGGGTGTATTATAGGACTTGTTTTGCGTGAATTAGAAACACGCTCATTTTGAGCGGGTTTTAAATATGCTCGACGACGCGTCGTTGCTGTTCGGCAGCGAACTTCGGCTTCATTGCTTCGAAGGAGGTGTAAGATTGCACGAGTGGCTTCTTCGGCTCCTTCTTTCTTGTTAGACTTCGCTCCTTCGACGCGACGACCCTTTGCCTGTCCGATCCGAAGTTGCGACGACGACGGGAGCTCGCAAGTTCGCATCATCTTCCTGTTCATTTGACCCATTGATCGCAGGAAAGGAACTCTGCTGTTGGTTGTTTTACATATTACAGAAATTGCCATCTCCAACAAATCCATAAAACTGCATCGTGAAAGGGTGATAACCTGATGGTTCAGCCATAACTGTTGGGCTGGCACTGGAGATGTTGGCAGAACATTGCCCAAATAAGATTGAGAGATGATGGAATTTGTGGATGACGGAGAATGTGGAACACCTTGAGGGTGCATAACAAAAGGGCGAAAGGCAGCCACCTGACCACCAGGCACAAAGGTGCCTATTCCAAGTGAATTATTTCCTAATTGGCTTGTATTCTACTTTGGAATAGCTTCAGATTTCCCCTCTATTAATTAGCCGAATTTCTCACATACCTACTTATTTCATTGGGTTTCCTAACATAAGAAATTAAATTAGGAAATCCCAAATTCGTCTCCACCGTTTAGCAGCCCGCCTCCACCCTATTTCTTTTTCCTTTATTTTGCCGATCCTCTCTCTCTCACCAAGCAAATCCTGCATCTCCTTTAGACCAAATCTTTGAATGTCTTGAGCTTCATTCTTCCAAATACCTTCTCTTACTTCAAAAATCTGAGAATTTTCTCAGAATTTTGGAGTCAAACCTGAACTCAATTTCAGGTTTTGAGATCAACACTTGGAAGTAGACCCTCAACCCATTACCAAGAGAAACTTATGTCACTTTGTGACTAGTCAAACGACGTATCTTATTTTGCATCAAAGGAAGCCATGGACGAAGACGTTGAAGGCATCGAGTGACGGATCTCCACATCTTTTGGCAAAGGTTTCTTTTCTCACTTGTACCCAATTTCTTCTAACTCTAAATTCTCAATTGGTTGGTCGTAATCACGAAAGCTCTTTCACTTGCTCTTGCCAAACCTAGTCATTTGTAGGAATTGAGTGTAATCTTCTATGCATCCTACGTCTCATTGTTAGACTAGGGATTAACTTGAAACTACTATTTTTGCATTGCTTTATTTTTCTTGATTATCTTGAATGTTCAAACTTAGCGCATGTGATCTAGCCTATACAAGATTAACTCCCTCATTGTTTGACTCGCCGTGGATAATTTCTAGTAATTTTAATCCGAACTTATTCTAATCAACGAGTTGTGCAAAGTCTAAGTGAAATTCATAATATTGCATCTAAGTAGTCCTGCATCACAAACTCATAACTTGGAATCCGAATTCAGCTCTATGGCATTGAGAATATATAAATTTCTATGATTAAAAATTATTTTGTATGTCTTAAAGGTTGAATGAAAAGATTACATAACAACCTAGTATAATAATAAGTCAAGGATCAAAAGTACACAAACTGTAGAACATGACCTTACCAATCATATTGAAGCTGATAGATACTTTACAAATAAACAACTTTAGTGATTTTGTTGTACTCCATTCGTTATCACATGTGGACAACTTGTAAACATTCTTATCAAATAATTAGTGGGAGCATTCCTTAAAAAATTATAAAGGAAAATTGAAATGGAAAAAAATTCATTCATTCATTTAAGGGACATTATGGAAACCACCCTTAAAGATATTCCTATTCTCTACCATAAAAATAAGCCAAACTTCTGCCAGCCATCTACTCCCTATCCATACCTTCTTCACACCAAAATATCCAAGCTAGCTAACCAACCCATCTATTGTCCACTATGGTGCCAGCCAACCCACTGCTCCTCTCTTCTCTTCTTAAGTCTATTTTGCTATCTCATTAATCAATACATTCATAGATGCCACCTCACCAATTCATATGAGTTGATTGATTATAATTAATTGCATAGCTGATTTTTAGCACCTCTACTTTTTCTTAAAGGAAAGAAAATAAATTTTCTATCAAGTCCAAATTATGCATAGACCTCAAATAAAGGCTAATCTAGAAGGCAATATAAAATACTTTGAACTACTATAGTTATATTGTAGACTTTTTCTTTCTTTGAACTTATATGACCAACTTCTCTAAAAAAATATTCCTATTCTTTAACATTATCTATTTTACCTTTTTTAGCTATAAAAATATCTGCATTTGCAGAAAACATAAATGAGGTAGAGCAATTGCAGCTAAACTAGTTCATTAAGAAATCAATGACATGATAACACTTAAGGCCCCACAATTGAAAAAGCAAATAGGGTTTTCCAAATGAAAAATGTTTGAATGCTTACCTGTGTGAAACTAATATTGGCGTCCACATATATGTCAGCACCATCTCTTTTGAAAATAGGATTTTTGGCTACCTATGAAAAAATAAAAAGCATTAAAAGTTAATATCAATAAATGAGAAAAGAAAACAAAAAAAGTTATATGAAAAACAGAATGTGTGCACTTGTGCATTCACATGCAAGTGCAAGAGGAATAATGACAATGGAGCAAGAATACTTATGTCATGTATTATCCTAATTAAATGACAAAAAAAGTTTAAACTACAACACAAAAATTCAAGAATGAATTTACACAAACAAGTATATAATATTAAGTACATCAAGTATTTGAACAATCAAGTATATAATAACAAGTACATCAAGTATTTGAACAATTTGAACAAGCCTGATTTCATCTGAATATAAATCCAATAAAGACTTTTAAGCTGAATTCCTAACTCATTGAGCTAACACTCAGCTGACCTACATGGTCTTCTAAACTAATATGTATAGAACACTGAACACATATAGATCACTTTACATATCTTCCAATGATTTTCGTTAATCTTGAGAAGGACTTCAATAGAGAAACATGAGAGTTGCTTCAATGTTAAAGAGGGGAAGTGAAATAAATGCACTTACACAATATGGAGCAATCCACGCACACAACCTAGATCTTATAAGCATTCAACTGATCACACCAATAATCAGAAATCAATTATCATTAATTAATAATATTAAAAAACACTTCATGAATCCCAATATATAAAAATGGAGTTACAAGGATAAGCTTTAATATTGAAAAGCATTAGATCAAGGTAGGGGTGTAAACGAGTCAAGTAGAGCTCGAGTCAGGGGGTGTCCGAGCTCGACTCGCAAGTCAAATACCGAGCTCGACGTAAAAATTGGTTCATCCAGCTGGTTCAATTCGGTCACCCTTTTATAACCACGAACAAGAGGGCAAACAAGGGCATTCGCGAAATATAAGGGGCGGTCGGCTTCATTCGAAAGCATGCGGTGAGTTTTAATTTTTCAATTTTAGCAAACGACTGTCTTCAAGGATAAGAATTAATAATTCCTTTTCAATCCTATCACTAAATAAGTGATAAATTTGGAAGAAATTTCAACGAACGAGAGAAATGACCGAGGAGAAAAAGGGAAGCATGTTATTGAATTTCTTCCTTCCATTTTCATATGAATTCTTTTGTTTTGCTTTACCTAAAGTAAATGATGTTTTATTAAAGGAAGAGAAAGCGATTTGGAAGCAAAGAGAAGAGATTTTGAAAGAGAAAGAGAAAGATTTTGGGATTTGAAAAATCCCCTTTTTGTAAGTAAAATTTCTATAATAAATTTTTATTAAATTTGTTATTAAATTCCATTTCATGAAAATTTATATTATTTAATATTAGAAATTTTAGAAGGGAAAGAAATCAAGTTGAAGGAGTTGGGTTAATGGGGACATCAGAGCATGGAAAGTTTATCAGAGGCGTGGTCGCCGTTCTACGGCCAAGATCGTGTCGATCTATTTTTAAGTCCTCATATGTACTTGTTTTATTTATTTGCTTTTTGTAATTGTTTTAGTTGTATTTCCCCTTGTACCCCTTAATTAAGGGTTTGTCATGTGTAAGCCCAAAGGGCTAAGTCATCTTTTTATTTTCCCGTCTACTGTATGAGACTATATAGCCCTTATGTTTTCTTTTGAAGGTTAATGAATGAATTATAAAATTTTCTGCATATTGAGTTCTTGTGAGAGCTTGAAAGGGTTTGGAAAGAAATCCCTTGGAGAGGGAAGCGGATCACCCACCAACCTTGAAAGAGTTCGGGTTCGTAGCTAGTTTCTTCATAATTTTCTTTCTCTTTTCCCTCCCTTCCCTTCCATCTCTCGGTCCACCTACAACCTTAAGCCGCCAGCCACCCCTTTAAACCTCCCACCTCCGGCCAACCACAAGCCCACCGCCCCCTTGGCTTTGGTTAGCACCCCTAGCTCCCTACCCCACCCGACCCCCATCTCCCCTGACCCAAAACCGGCGGCCAACCCATCTAAGCCGTCGGCCCCCCTTGGGAATTCCCACATCAAGGCTTGTATTCAATCCTTTCCAATTTGGTTTTTCTAAGATAGGAAGCCTATTTAATTCATATTCAAATTTAATTTGAATTTGATTTATTTCCTAAATTACGAAATTCTATTTTTGAAAAGTTTCTAAAATTAAATCCTATTTGAATTTAAATTCAGTTGAATTTAATTACACCTTTACAAATATCCAAGTCCAAAACAAGCAACCCTTAAATGCCTCTCCCTAAATCCCTCTTCCCTATTGAAACCTCCGACCCCCTCTTTCTCTATCCCTTTTTCTATGCCCCCCCCCCCCTCCCCCTTTTAATTCCCCTTGATTTCTTTCCAAATTGTTGACTCCTCTCTTTGGGAAGATTTCAAAACCCCTCCCTCTCACCTACCCGCCCCTCCCTCTCACCCCTTTCCACGTTTAATTCTTTCCAAGTTTAAGAATCAATTAGGGGAAACAAATTCCCTAATTTTCCTCCATCCTACCTCCCAAAATCTGAACCTATTTCCTCCCTAAGCCCCCATCTTTGGCCGGCCACCTCTCTCCCTCTTCTCCACTTGAATCCTTGAGAGGAACTTCTTTCTCTCAAGAGGAATCCTTAATGGAAGCAAAGATCTTCATCGCCAACACTTCACCCTTACGGAATCGATGAATGGCTGATCCCGATTTTTCCTCCGACTTCGTCTACAACGAGCAAGGAAACATCAACATCCTCCGGTCAACATTCCTCGACGTCAACTCGGAAATAGACAATTCAGCTGAAGAATACCTGGATCGTATCATCTTCACCTTGTTTGAAGCAATCGAAGAGCAACTTGCCAACGTTCAGTGACAAATCACTTCCGTTTCACGATGAGGGTGAGGGTGAACTTTTTCCCCTATTCAAATTCTCTTCTAATCCTCTGCTGTAGTAGGTTATGATTCAATCACAAGGAGTCATGCCAAAGCTCTCTGCATTCGCTTAGTAAACGTAGGATTTGAGTTTTGATTTTCTATGATTTCTAATCTCATTGTTAACCTAGGGATTCTATTGAACATCTACTTAATTTGCATCTGTTGAAAATTCTAATTACTTTGGTGATTCTCGCTCTTAGCATGTGATTTGGCCTAAGTGAAGCCTCCCCTCTTTTATTTTCTATTGTCGTTTAGTGGCTAACGTTCATAATTATTAATTGCTCTTATTCAAAAACGTGCAAGTTCTTATCGCATTGATTTAAATAATACTTAGTCCTGCATCATGGGTTCTTCAAGAATTCAACAAGAAAGAAAAACTACTGTGAGGTAATTTTATATGGAAGAAATCAAATGTTTGTTGAATCGTTCAAATTGAGATTTAATATTACTTAAATTATTATGTTATTGTGAACAGTTAAATATCCTCAATACAGGACGAAGATTGAAAGGGGAAACTAAAGTGGGTAAATGATGTTATTTCATGATTATATTTTATGCATACAGTCTTCTAAATATTTGATTATTTGCATAAATTATAAATGTTGAAGGTATAAATATTTAATGATTATAGTCCTCTGATTAATTGCATCAGTTATAAATGTTTGAAAGTTTCAATAAAGTGAAAGGTAATATTTATAGATATGCATATGCAATGTATGCAAATGTATAAATAATGATTAAATGAAAAATGGAAAATGTAAAAGATAATGAAAGATAGGAGTTCACCTTCGTATGGTACTGGCTGGGGAAGCAATGTACCCGTGCACGTTAAATCGAAATGGAAATAGAAAAGAAAATGAAAATCGTTGTACCTTTGATACATTTAGACGGTGCTCCTGTACTAATGAAATTGAAAAAAGGAATACATGTTAAAATGGAAAAGGAATATGTATTAAAGTGTTATAAATGTTATACAATAATATGATATGATATGTATAAATGAATGAATAAAATAAAATGAAACAAATAAAGAAAATGTATATTAAATGTTAAATGAGTAGACCTATATCAACGATTATATGTATTATACTAATCCATGTTAAATTGTTTACAAGTAAAAAAATTGCCCAGGGAGTTTACTTAGTAAAATCAACCCACCAAATTAATGTTTCAGGTAAATCTCCAGAATTAAAAAAGGCCGAAAGGGAAGAATTTGTTTATAGAAGATGACATAATAATGAAAACAGGTAAAATCTACGAATGTAAACTTTAAGTTTTTCTTTTTCCAAAAGGTGAAATGAATGGATTTTGGACTGTGTATATAGTGGCTCTTAAGTTGAAATGAGAAAGTTGTATGTTGTATTGCTTATGAATTGTACTGAATTAATTCTACCATCTGATTTTTAGTTCCCACCTCGTTAAGTCGAGCATATGGGCCGGGTTGTGACACTCGAACTGGAGTAGAGCTCAAAAGTCGTGCTAGAGCTCGACTCGCGACACAGAAACAAGCTCAACGAGGGCTCGATTTCGGTTTATGCCCGCCATTCAGTGTTTTTATGCCCGATTTTAAATCGATTGCACGCGGCAGGCGACCATTGCTTTTTTCTATTGGATAAAATAGGTGTCTTGCATTTTTTTTAGCTACAGCTTTAACTTCGTATTTTTTTGTTAAACTAACTACAACACTATAGCAGCTATATTATAGAGTATATTATTCTTTATAGTATAGCTGCAACATTAATATATATATATATATTGCACTACATCTTTAACATTTTTTTCTTTTAAACTAACTACAACTTTCTTTTAATTTAAATTTAATAAAATAGTAATTACTTTATTTTTAAAAAAAAATCTTAAAAATTATTCAAGCCGACTCGCAAGCTCTCTAGCCGAGCCTCATCAAGCTCGAACTCAACTTGTGAGCCCATAAATGAGTCGAGCTCGAGTTGGCTCGTGAGCCGATTTGGCTCACTTACACCCCTAGATCAAGGTAACATAAATGTTAGCATATAATGTATATCCAAAAGGAGAGAAGAAAGCCAACATTCAAACACCAATTAAGTCCAAAAATAACAAAATCATTAAGGAAGTTTTTATGCCAAGCATGGAATTTAGTAAATATGAGAGAATCTAGAAAGTTATTTTTCTTTTAAATAGTGTTTCGACAAGAGAAAAAAAACTAAAATATTTTATTAACTAAACCAAATAGACTTTTGAGCAATCTCTACCTAGGCCAGTCTAAGTTACCTATTAAGGCATTTTGATAATGTGATTAAGCACAGATCTTTACTCTAGTTCATATTAGCCTCAGCTTGATTCACTCTAGGATCAATTCAAGTCAAACATTGACTCAATAATCAACTTTACCCCACATAATAGGCTTGACCTATTAACCAACTGCTTTACCTAGACCTCAGGAAACACTGCCTTACCTTATAGTATATCCTAAGGGGCCTCACACTAACACATTTAGTCAACTAAGGTCAATAGTCCAACTAAAAACCTCTATGGTCATAACTAATCTAATTGACCAATGTGGGACTTATCATAGTCAACCTAGGGGATCTATCCTAGTCAACCTCAGAATCATAGGTCAACATTGCATTTTAAAATAGTTCAAGACTAGTCTAATATTATGATGGAGCTAACCTAGGTTGACCTAAACCAAAACAAACCTTAAGCCTAACTAGTATGAACACTAGTGGCCTCACCTAACCTAATGGACCAATCTCTAGGTCACCTAGACATTAAAATAAGTCAAATCAACCTAAATAGGTCAAACCAACATAAAGTGACCAAACCATGGACCATGCCCAATCTAACTTATTTCCCAAGGTTCCCCAGACCCTATGTCAACTACCCAAACCCTAAGAGCTAACTTAGTTTATTCCAAAGGCACATATCAACCTAAATCACTCAAAATGATCAACCTAAGCAACACTCAACCCTCCAAGCCTAATCCTTGAGCTAGAGCAACAAAGATTACCTCCCTTTGACTTGTTCAAACTCCTTAACAACCCTCAAACTAATTGATAGGAAACAATAGAAGAAACAATAAAGAATTACTGAAATCAAAATTTCAACAATCTCACCAAACAGATTCTGAAGATTTAGTGTAGGAAAAATCCAGCAAAACACTCTTGATTTAATAGTAGAAGGAAGAAAATAATAAGATACAAGAGATCCTCAATTTGAGAGGAAGATCTATCGCTCCCAAATCCCTAGATAACGTAAGAGAGATCTCAAATTTCAGCCAAATTTCAAATTCTAACCCTAGCAAAACATACTACTTAATACATAAAATTCAAAAGGAAATCTCTAAACAACCCCTACTTTGAAATTTCCCTCCTAAATCCCTCCAAAAACTTTCCCAATTCTTGCTGCCAACTGGAGAGAGCGTGTGGCTCTTCTGTGTTCACCCCTGTTACGTATGCTGGTCCTGTATGGATCGGCTAGACCGGTCTAACACTAATCCTTACAAAGTGGGAGTGAGATATGAGGGAAAGAACTACCTAAAATTAAAAATCCCCATCAAAATAAAAGTCCCCGTCAACATCGCAATTTTCTGACTTCTTCTAATTATTCTATGGCCACTTAAGCTTTTGTGAATTGATTTGGTCCATTTAAAGGAATGTCTTACATCCTTTAAGGTGTAGAGAACTCTACTCTAGGGAATTGAAGGCAATGTAGTCATCAAATAGATCATGCTAGCTTTTAATTACAACTTGGTTTAATGCTAAAGCATTGAATGGATTTATGAGCATTTGGGATGCATTCTACTAACTCCTTTAAGGTTATCGCTTTATTATTGGTCACAAGGTAGATACCTACATAAAATGCTTAACATGAATAACATACATTGCATAAAAACTTAACATACATATACACGCATATACACATATACATAAACACATACATGCATACAATTACATATACACATGCACACATACATGCATAACATAAATGGCATAACATACAACACATGCATAACATAGATGGCATAACATACAGAACATGCATAACATATAGAACGTACATAATATAACATAACATGTATAACATGCACAAGATGCATGATAAATTACATTATACATATAAGATTTTATTTCAGTTTTTATTTCGCAATTCAAAAGTGTAATTTTGGTATCAGAGCCATGTCGGAGTAATCCGATCTAGCTGGCAAGTCTGTATTTCTCTTCGATTAATGGGGGCGGTAGGAGGACAGAAGCGGAAGAACCCACTTCTAACTTCTAATACTTCATAGACTCTGAGGGAGCATTTTTTAAGCCGAAAGGCATTACATTCTATTTATATTGACCGAATGGTACTGTAAAAGTTGTTTTATAACGATCTTCTTCTTTTAGCTGGATTTGCCAATATCCAGATTTTAAGTCAATTTTTGAAAATAAGTTAGCTTGTGCTAATTTATTAAGAAGATTATAATGAGCTTTTAAATACAATAATTTCTCCAATTAATGAGCTAAATAAGTAGAAGAGGCTCATTAATGAGCTGATTTTAGAAGCTCACCAAATTTAAAACTCAACTTGTTTTGACCCCCCCCCCCCTTGCCTACATCAGATTCTCCTCTGGTTGAAAGAATTCATCTCCTGATGAAGCTTGAGTTTGCCTTGAATCTTGTCCTGAGGCTTCCGAAGGTTGATTGCATGGACTATGACTCATGACTTTAAAAAAAAAAAACTCACATGACACCAAGACTCATACAACAATTTGCCTCAATAACCTAGGATATACCAACCTGGCTCTGATACCAAATTGATGCGAGCAAAAATTTGGGAAAAGCCCCAAATTTGCGAGCAAAAGCTAAACTTCCTAGGATATAGAAAAAACATAAAATACTCAAAAACTTCACCCCCTGGCTGTTTTTCCGTGAAGTGCTGCCCTGTTTCCTGTGCTGGCTCTTCGGGTCCCATGCTAGCTGGGCTTTCCGTGACTTCTAGTTGGGTTTCCCGTGCTTCTTTATCCCTGTTTTCATTGCAGTTTTGTGGGATGTTGTGATGTCTTTTGGCCTTTCATTTCCCTAAATCTGATTGGATTTGGTTGGAGGTGCTATGGTTGTTTAGATTCTTTCTTTTCTTATAAATAGGAGATGTTTTGTATTAAAAAAGAGAGTGTTATGTGCCAATTTTTTGAGTAAGAAAACCTAAGGGTTTTTTCTTTGGGAATAGCTTGCGAGCTATGTCCCCATCCCTTCTCCTTCTTCTAGGAAAGCTTGCGAGCTTCTCCTCCTTCTCGGCTCCTTATCTCTTTCTTCTATCCACAAGTGACCACCCAACCTGTATCCTTCTTCTCAAGGCAAAGCAAGTTTAGGTGTTTAAGGTGTCTTTATGTCAAACGTTTGTAAGCGTAGTTTGAAAGTCCTTTTATAATATAAAGTTGTATTTTGTCAAGTTTTTGAGTATTTTATGTTTTTTCTATATCCTAGGAAGTTTAGCTTTTGCTCGCAAAAATTTGGGGCTTTTCCCAAATTTTTGCTCACATCACATAACATATATAAGATACATATCATGCATAACATTCATAATATTCAAAACATACATAGCATGCATAACATAGGCGTTGGCAAATTACCCTCACGCTAGCCCCTTCAATAGCACCAAATAACTTAATTAATCGTGGTATAACAATCAATCAGGCCTTTGGCGCTCATCTAGCACCTTCCCATTTAACTTTTAACCCATCCATATTTAAGCCTCATAAATTCTTCCTACCTTTTGTGCTTTCATTGCTTTTGTGCTTTCATTGTGACACACTGCTGCAAATTCAACCACACTCTCTTAGTTAGCTATTACATGACAAGCCATCATCACTAGATTGATTTCAAACCATCAAGTGTTAAACATTTAAAAAACCCTTGCATGTTCAAACTCTAATTATGGGATGATAAAATGATATAAATAGGATTGTTCCATGAGCTTGTGGCGCTAGTTCTAGTCTAGATGTGTCCTAAAACTTATAGAGTCAAATCATATATGAGAACTAATTTGGCTACCTATATGAGTTTATTGAGGTAATGGCAAAGCTCGACCTTTGGCATATGGGCTTTGATAAGATTACATGATGGCTTAGTCAACCCCTAATAATACTTTCTAAGATAATGGTCATCTATAGGAATGATGGGCCTTATGCCCTCCATAACAAGAAGTAGCCTCACCCTTCATATCCGTCTTTCAAAGATGAATGATCATTCCCAATTTGGGTTGAATTTGGCATCAATGTTGTGATGGAGAATTATACATTTTTCATTTGAGGACTAAATCACTTATCCTTGCATTGTGGTTTTCTAAATTTTGTTGGGTGGAGTCGAACTTCACAAAGGGGTTAAAGTTCTTCAAACTATACACCGATAGTTTCTTCTTGAGCAAGGACATAACTTCGGACAATACTAATTAAGGGTAGCTTGAACTTAAATCTCCAAACCTAAGAAAACAAAGAGTTGATTGGATCACCACATTTGGTTAGGTTTTTTGATACATTCATACACCCATTAAGTTTCTATTAGCTTATCATGTAATTCTCTTTTATTTTTAAAGAATTTTATAAGGCAGCTTTGCAAAGGTAATATTGAATTCTTTACTTGGGCGATTAACCATCAAGTTGTATATTAAGAGTATACTAATCAATATTATGTGCTTAGTAAAATAATTAATTTGTATACTTTTTAAAGGCTATACCATTACCTGAAACGCTTGATGTGATACTCTAAATCTATTGATGATCAGGTCTCGAAAGAGGTTCACTAAAATTCGATCTTAATCTCTTTAAGTGGTATTTTGTTAATCCACTTTTATACTCAATGGCAAGAAAGATAAACGTGTGCATAACAATGTCAGAGTGCAAACTTTCAAAAGCTAGGAAACCATTAGACTACAAGAAATTTGATGGTTGGTGAAGGCATTCATTATTGAAGGTTTAACATGAGTGGCACTTTTTGAAATGGTTGATGTATATCCCTTTACTATAGTGAGATAATGTGCACATATGCTGCAGCATTTTGTTGCTATGCTTGTCAAATCTATAAGATCAGTACTGACCTTGGGATTGTGAGTTGGGGAAAACCTAGTTTTATCCTAGGACTTATTAAGCTATTATATATACAAGCGTGAACTCCACTACCATATTGTGTTGGATCCACGCACTTAGTTTTATCCCTGGTTGGTTTAGTTGAAATAACTTAATCAAGTCGACCCTTGAACTTCTTGAACAAAAGAGACACTTTGCTTGGTCTTCAAACTCAAAGAGTTTTTAGAAAGCTGGACATACGAATTCTAATATAGAGTCTTCTCAAATCCACAGGGTTAGCTCTAATCTTGGATTTATAAGCTTTGGAAAATCATGTCTAGACCGATGGACTTTGAGCTAATGGAAATGCATTATGGATTCAACAGTTAAAGTCATCTTTGTATCTTGACTCTTCTTAGGCTTGTTTGTTAAAGAGTTATTTTGTTTCATTTAGTTAAGCTTGTTGTGTTTAAATTGTGCCCGATGTTGAACAAAGCTTGAGAACTTTCATGTGCCAGTCGAGTTTATCGAACCAGCAAAGCAACATGACATTCTTGTTCATTGATTTTCTAAGATTGGATCTTGGGCTTCTTTTGCTCCAATTGAGATCTATTAGTAAGCTTCCAATATTTTATTAAGGAAGCTTAACTAGATTTTTCTTATTTTTGAGCAAGCTTCTTCTAATAGGACATTTTTGTTCAAATATTTTGAGGAGATTAATGTTTCCTTGCAACATTCTTTAGATGCTTAACAGTATGAAGGATCGTATAGATGGAGGTCTGACCTTCTTAGATGCCACCAGGATCTTCCATCGGCCAATCTCTATGAGATGTATTTCCCTAATATCGAGCAACAGCATCATCAGCATTTGCTATACAACATTATTTGTATGACTCGGATCTTTTTGAATGCGAGTCTTGAAGCCTCCTTTTGGATAGAACACTCTAGGTCTTAACTTCAAGATATCCCCCATGTTTATATGAGGATGACATGCTCAAAGATTTATGATTAGCTTGCCAACCTTCAGTTTGAGTAATATCTAATGGCTGTGCAAGACTTTGGCACAGCAGGTCTAAACCATTGAGCACAATCAAAATCATTAATTGAAAGTATTCTCCACTTATAAGCATGGATGTATTAGTCAAGAGGGCTTGTGCCTAAGAAAAACTCAATCCTCATAAGCAAAATAAACCCACATTAATTTCACTAACCAAGAAAAATCACAAGGAATTTCAACTCAACAAGTTTGTGAAATCCTACTGGCTTGTTTCAGACCTCCAAAAGAGTTGAGGAAACTGTTAGAGCGGTCCATTGGACCTGTCCAGCCGGTTCACACGGGACCGGCTCAGGCGGATAGAGGCAAAACTCTTCCGCCTCTCCTACATGCTGCTAGAAACCGCCGGGTCCAAGGGAGCTTTTTGGGAAGGATTTTTGGGGGAGTTAGGAGGGAAATTTGAATGCAGGGACTGTTTAGAAATTTCCTTTTGGATTGTATGCATTAAATAGTTGGTTTTCCTAGGGTTAGGGCATCTTGAATTTGGCTGAAATTTGATATCTCTTAGGTTTAGATTTTTTAGGCTCTAGCGGCATCTTGCTATTTTCCATTTCCCTTTGATCAAATAATAAAAATTATCTACTGTTTTCGTGGTTTTGTGAGGATTTCTATGGAGAATTCTCGCTGTTTTTCGAAGACTGATAGGAAATATTTGAGATCTACAAGTATTTCTTATCATAAACCCCTAAGCCAAGAGCATGGTTCCTTCGAAAGTCCAAAACTATCTTGTACTTTAAGAGAGTTGCAAAATTTTAAATCAAAGAAGTTATGACTATCAAACAAAATAACAATCAACACTGCACAATTTTCATAATTCTATCTCCACTGATTACATTCTATCTTAAGTTCATCTCCTAAAAGATCCTTGTAAATGATTTCATAATATTTTGTGCATTCAAGGTGATTGCCAAAATTTGTATTAAAGAATAGAAAAAAATAATAATAAATCAGTAACATTCAATATTCATATATTTTCATCTCAATTGATTCTACTCACACTTGAATTTCTTGACCAAGAGATCCATTTTTTCCTAATTTCAATAATAAAGGAAAATCTTGAAGTAACGTAAAAGCAGGGACTTACAACCGCTTACAATGGTATAACAAATACCAAAAATCACCTGAAAATAATAAATGAATAAATAATAATAACTTGAGATAACACCTGAAGCTTGATATGAAGATCTCCAGGAAGAACACCCCGCCTACCCTGATTTCCAGCTTTTGGCACTTTAATTGTATCACCAGAATCAACACCTATACCAATTGTATTGAAATAATAGTAAAAGAAAAGAAACTAAAGTCAAGAAAACATAATAATTAAAATTTTTGTACTAGAAAGCTGCTTAAGAAGCAGTAAGAAAGCCATCCCAAATGAAGCCTCAGTTTGAAAAGGATGCCAGGATAATGAGCAATCAATGAATCAAGATAGTCTAAAGCCTTTGTACTGTCATAACGTAAACTAATCTTATGATAATATCTGAGATTGGCAGTCAAGACTTTCATCTTAACATATTGTTTGACAAACTTTTTCAACCAGAGGCAGATATGCAGAAGAAAGCCGACCAAAACAGTACCTGACCAAGATTTTATACCAAATTACAAAAATGAACAATAGAATAATGGTATAAAGATGACAAATGAAGTAATAATGATTTTACGAGATGTAACTAAGGACTATAAATAAGATAAAAGACATGAAATGATTAGATAAACAACATAGAATTAACAAACACAAATCTTTGTAGTTGACTGTCAAAGTTCTTATTTAGTCTTTAGGGGCCTTTTGATAATTAAATTTTATTATTGGATATGTTTTCCCCTTCCTTCTTTTATAAGGGTAGTCTTGTAATAAGGAGCATCTAAGTGCTATCAAGAGAGGCTAGCCTAATTATACCCCATCCAGTTAGAAAACAGCTTTTTGAAGAGTTTTAGCTACAGGTTTTGTTCTAATTTAGGGAGCATTCTATATTTTTGGAGAGGTTTGGAGATGGTAATGAAGCCCGAGACTCCACCAAAATTAATCACGAGATCTCCTGTACCATTTCCACAGCTTTCCTTGGCTTCTGGAATGGGTTCCAGTGTCTATCCACATGATAGCAGTTGTTTGAGTCTGTGTTTGATAAATAAAACAGAGAAAAGACAAAGTGGCTTGGAAGTTTTCACTTAGATTGACAGGAAAATAGAGAATGTAACACAGGGTCCAATCAGAAGCAAGAGGAACCGACCGACTGAAGTTTGCAAGATTTCAAGAAAAAGGAGTAGCTGCAGCTGTTTACCCTGAAGTTTGGAGATTCGGGGAAAGCAATTGAAGAGAAAGAATCTTGGCTTGTTCAGGTTTTCTGTTTTCTGGAATTTCATACCTAGTTTGCATTTATTTCAACAGTAATCGACCCACTTGTTTAGGTATTCATTGCAGCGTGGTGCTCGTTCAAACCTCTGGGAACATAGAACAACAACCACTAACATTGTGGAAACAGCAGCAATGATTTCATAATTCAAAGAAGGCCTTTCCCACAGGTTCTCTGCTGTCCTTTTTTCCTCTCTACTTCTGCATTGTTTCTTTCTATTAAGGCATTAGCCTGCTTGAATCGTTCTTGCAATATTCAGGTGACTGCATTTTTCCCATCAACCAGACTTTTAAGACAAATTGTTTGAAGCAAGGACTCAAGACAACAATACGTTAGATTGAATTTGTGGAAGGGGATTCATCAGAAGTGATGCAGGCTTTTGGCCATTACAACGGAGCTTTCTTGATTGGGATAGTGGATAATAAAATTGAGGGAATTCATTACAGCAGCAAAGTTCTTATAGTTACCATAAGAGGTTTCTGATAGGAAATACTTGAGTTCACCAGTAATCCAAGAGGAAATACTTGAGTTCGCAAGCAACCCTAGCAATGATTGGAAAAAACAGCAAGAATAATGCAAAAATCTGGATGAAATCAATCCAAAATGATAGATTATAATAATGGAATCAAAGCAAAGCAAACACAAAGCAAGATACAATTGATCCTCAATTCGAGAGGAGGATCGTTCTCTCCCAATCTCCAGACAATGAGTTTACAGCCCAAGACACCAAGGAAAACTCCAAGAGAACAACTCAAAGCATGTCTGCCCTAACCCTAGCCTCCCTCTTCTTTCAAATACAACTTCCTAATAAAAAGCCAATAAAAACCTTCCTAGAATAAACCAAATTCAAAAGGATTTCCCAATGTGCTAGCCGCCCCCTTCCCTCTCTCTAATTTCCGCCCTAGGGGGGCCCACAAGCCTTGGCGGCTTGTTTAAGGAGGCGGCTTAGCCCGTCTCCTATAGAATTGAACCGGCCCAGGCGGGACCAGTTTGATCGGTTCAGGAAGAACCGTATCAGTTTCTTGTAAATTTTTTTGTGATATTTTCTTCAGTCTTAAGGTCCTTTAGTTTCATAGGAGTCTTGAGGTTGTTTGCTCTGAAAAAATTTTCATCAAGCTTCCATCATTAGGGCAAAGCAAGTGTGGATCCGATGCCCGTGGATGGCCTCGCTAGGTTCCGCCGAGGGATTAGTTACGCAGCCAAGCACTCCCATTGGAGTGACAGTAGGTAGATACCCCCATTCCAAAAAAAAAGCTTCCATCAGTGTTAAGGATTAAAGAAGATATGCTTACTACAACAACAACAAAAAAGAAACCAACATACTCAGACGCCATGCAAGCTTGATGTAGACAAAAGGGGGGTCAACTCATGTCAAAAATAATTAGATTTTTGGCTTCCCTTGAGTCTACTATTTGAGCAGAAATTTTAGCTCATTTATGAGCTGGACTTTAGTTCATTTATTGAATTAATGGTTAGCTCATTATAAGCTAACATTTTAGTTCATTTATTATCTTACTTTTTATTAAATGTTATTTAGAGTTTTAAAGTCTTCTTTTATGATGTCTCTTGGGGTTCCAAAAATGGCTTTTGGAATCCCAAGATAGGTGTTTTGTATTCCCATGCATGACTCCTTGGTTTCCTCCATGGTTTCATTGCATTTCCCCCCTTGGATTCCGGCCGGCTGCTGGTTTCCCGTGCCTATGCTCCCTCCCTTGATTGTGCCCCCTTGGTTCCCGCTCGGCCTCCTTGGCTCCTGCGGCTACCACTTCGGTTCTTAGGTTTGGGATGTTTTTCCGTGAAAAGCATTTGGGTTTAATGCTTTTGATGCTTAGTTTCTTGTGTTAAAATTAATGTTAGTGTCTCTTTGTATTCCCTTTCATACCTATATATATGGGGGACATGTAATGTTTGAAAGTTAGTAAAGTTGATATTTGTGAGTATATTTGCTATTAAACCTGCGGGTTTGTTTGGAAATCCTGCAGGCTCTTTCCACCCTTCTTTCTCATCCCCTCCGGAAATCCTGCGGGCTCTTTCCACCCTTCTTCTCGGGCTTCTAACCTCTTCGTCTCTCCGCAACTGCCACTCCATCTGTATCCTTCTTCTCAACAGTGAAGCAACTTTAGGGTGTCGTGTTTTGGTTGATTTGGGAGCATTTGGACAATCTTGCAGTGGTGGACCATCGGTTTGCTAGTCTTATGAACTTTTCTTATTTAACCTACAATTCGATGCATGTGAGGAACCCGCTCTAACAGTTGTCTGAGGATAGCGTCTTTTTTATTTCTCCTAATATTTCTTGTTGTGTATGTCAAGTCTTAGTTGTCTGCTTTTATTTTAATAAAGTTTGTTTTAAGTTCTATCCATTGCGTCAATTTCTTCTTATGTGTCTACATCAAAGCTACAATGATATTACCACTCTAGCCACATGTCCTATCAATGATCGCAAAAGTCATAACACTCGTTGTAATACAAGTCCATAATAACCCTATTCAAGCTCCAATCTCTTTCTAATAATGCATCTTCCAGCACTTCCGCTCCTGATAATGCTCCACATTTCAGCATGATATAACCACAGTAACTCCAGCAGCCAAGCCAGCCTTTTTCTCTCTCCCTCACCCATTCACACACAAATTCCAACAACTCTATGCTCTATTGACCTTTATTGCCCATCTTCGAATCTATCAACACCCAAAGAGCTCTCTCACTCTCGATGCTCTATCCCTCTCCTGACACCCTTGATCTTCTCACTACTGCTCGTTATGACCCCCTTTAAAGAATAGATTTATCAGTAAGAAAATGAAAGCAACTCTATAAATATAAATCTATTCACCCCCATAAGAAGTTAATTACTAGTGGCAATTGCAAGGGATTTTTCTTTAATGTGGAATTAAAAAATATATGTTACCTGAAGGAATGGTAACGTAAACACTCTTAACACCATCAACAACCCCTACTCCTTTGCATAACATGCAATGCTCCTACA
The DNA here is from genome assembly GCF_001605985.2 of Dendrobium catenatum. Classification (NCBI taxonomy): domain Eukaryota; kingdom Viridiplantae; phylum Streptophyta; class Magnoliopsida; order Asparagales; family Orchidaceae; genus Dendrobium; species Dendrobium catenatum. The sequence goes on from NW_021318927.1 coordinate 1,025,682, forward strand.
GGTATGTTAACAATCAGCATAAGACAAAAAATTTAAGGAACCATACAATCTTTTTTTGCATGCGAACCTTAATTATTCTACCAAATCCTTTGCAAGGACCACAGGTGGATGTGAACGGAAAAACTATAACCTGAACCAAGAGATAAATAATAAATTAATCCAACTATAAGTTCTCAACGAATCATGCCACATTCCTTAGCAAACTAAAATAAATACTTACCTTTCCAGTACCTCTGCAATTAGGACACATAGACAACTTTGCATTGACAGGATGACCCCTTCCATCTGCATACCAAAATTTGACAATGGCATTCAAAAATTTAAAATAAAAAATTGAAAGCAATTGTTTTCTGAACATATGACAATCTCCAAAATAAAACTATAATTATACTCAAATTCAAGAAAATGCAAACTTGATCGGTTGTCTCCATGCTGAACAATGATTACTTCTATTGCATATCACAAGAAAAAATAAATCCAGTAATTCTTCATTTCTAGCCCAGCATATGACCCACATAAGAAGCTACATGCTACGAATTCCAGATTCATGGCAGTATAATCAATGGCCAAAAGTTCTAGAAGGGAGAACAAAGTAGAATATATACTATCTAACATTTCTATATCAGTGGATATCAAATTTTATGGATGCGTGTGCTCAAAACTATACATGCTATGGTGTTTTCAGGTATATATTAATCTGATAGGGTATCATCATATAACAAATATTCCAAAGATTAAAAACCTCCAGGCAGCTACAAGGGCCTAGAAGCAGATATAGGCGCATAGCAACAACAGAGAATTTACTGAAATGGTATGGATATGTATGTTAAAACTAAAAAGCTAGATAGAGTATAGGAAAGCTAGACAATGCGGAAGACTGGCATCTAAAAGGAAATACATGCCAAGACAGGAGGCCTGACAACAAAGAAGTAAATCAGTAAATATGTAAGTCAAAGTTTTGATCATGTGGGAATCCTGCCTTGCAATCTGCTCTAACAACTGCATTGATCACTCCCTGCATCTGTCAACACCAAGCCAAAATTGTCCCAACATTCAAGTCCCACATCCTGCTGCACACCCAGCTACCATCCAAACTCTCCGCCAAACTACAGAGCCCCACCTGGCTGTCCGCTAGCACTGAATTTCTCCCTATAGTCATGCCTAAGGCAGCTATATTCCAGTCCTTCGATTCCTAATGGGATAAAGACTTGATATTGTTATTTTTGTATTAGTATCATGCTTTGCTGTAAACTTTCTTCCTTATTTCTTCTTAATTTATGTACTCAGTCATGGCATTGGGTAATTATCTTATTGCCATTCTATTCTAGGAGGGCTTGTATCAAATGTAAATAGTGTGCCCTTTCTACCTTCGTGAATATGAAAATATATAGCATTCTTCTCTCCTTTATTTTAACGTAGTATCAGAGCCATACTTCTATATATTTCATCCATCTCTTTTCTCTCTCTTCCACATTTCTCTATCTTCCACAATCTATGAGAATTTTAAGTCAACTCATCCTTCCTCGAAGAATGTTTTATTCAAACCATAATGATGGTCGACACAAAATGGCCTTGGGAAGAATAACAACCTTTAGTGCCGCCTCCTACCATAAATCAAAGATCTCATGGAAATTTTAGTATCCAAGAAACCTTCTTCAAGCGTCAATTATCCCATTCAAGCTAAATATTTTGCACTAAAAATTATTATAAATGTAATTGCTTAAAAAGTTATGGTCTTGAATGCCTTAAATTCCAAAAAGGAAATACATAATCTTGAACAGTGGACTCTAGAGCTTCTGATAATATGACAGTAGATGCCCCTAAATTCAAATCCTTTATCCATGTCTAAAGGACTATACAGTAAAACTGTTTATGGTTCAACATCAAGTAACTAAAATTGGGACGATTAATATCACTAGCTCTCTAGTTCTTAACTCGGTTCTCTTGGTTCATAAACTTTCATACAAGTTATTATTAATAAGCAGAATAATCAAAGTTATAAATTGTATTACTAATCTTTTTTCCACTCATTGTGAATTTCATGATAGCAATATGATAAGGAAAATTAGCAAAGCAAGGGAAAATACTGATCTCTACCTTCTAAATTATGAAGCAATTCCTAAAAGGAAAGATAAACATGTTCAATAAATATATTCCTCTAATTAAAGCACAATCATGTTGTAGCACATTCTCCTAGTCATCAAACTTTTATTTATCTACAAAAATCGTTCCCCTCCATTTTCATCAACATAAATCCTACGATATTTCAGTATGACACTTTTTTTTTAACAATATTTATAATCTAAACGATGAGTGTGACACTTGTTAATTAACTAAAAACATTCAAACTTCCATGTGTAGTCATCATTTCAAACCTCCTAATATTTTGCAATAATCCATAGCGACATATGAGGCCCATCTCAAACAAACAACTTGTTAAGTTCTAGGTGGTTTCTAGTTTCATTGATGACAACATTATAACCACTCAGATATTTCTAGTAAAAGAAAAGTTTGAACACAATTCCACTTACTAAAAATTCCACTCCTTTATAAAGATTCAATTAAAATGCGGGTTTAAGTCCCCAAGACTAATAATGGAATGAATATTTTCATTCCATTTTTGGGGCATACTTAAAAAAGAATTGTTCACCAAAATTATTTTTTTCATGCTCTTTTACAAAATGTGATCGCATAAAGGAAAATAAATGTCTTCTGGAGGTTGCACAATCAATTATGATCACCAGTAACATTCCAAAATATTATTAAGATAAGGTCATCCATACTACTGCCTATCTCATTAATTATATGCCATCAAGAATCCTAAAATCAAAACTTCTTATCAAACTCTCACCCAAACGCATCCCAGATATAGACTGATCTACCTCATTCCTCTCAAAATGTTCAGATGCTCTATTTTTTGCATATTCCCCCCATCAAAGAAGCAAACTAGACCCAATGCCATAAAATGTGTTTTATTAGCCACTCTACTCACTAATAAGGACACAAATGTCATTTACTCAATATTAAAAAAAATCTTAAACTACAATGGATGTTAAAATTCTTCAAAAAGTAATCATTCGTCCCAAAACTCACATTCATGACGAAAGCATTAACTCTCATTATGAATACATGTTTTGTGATGTTAGTCCAACATTATTGGTTCGAGCCGATTACATCAAGGATCATCCTTAAGCCCATATCTTTTTGCTTTAGTCATGGATGTTCTCACTGTATATTTGCAAGAGGATGTACCTTGGTATATGCTTTTTGCTGATGATATTTGATAAGACTAGAGAGGGAGTTGAAGGTAAACTTGAATTATGGAGGTCAACCTTAAAGTCTAAAGATTTTCACATGAATAGATCTAAAACTGAATATATATAGTGTAATTTTAGTAGTAATAGACCTAGTGTGGGGATTGTGACTTTGGGCGATCAAGTCATTACTAAGAGTACACATTTTAGATATCTTGGATCTATTGTTCAGAGTGATGGTGAGATAGATGGGAATAATTTCAGCAGAATTCAAGTTGGATGGTTGAAGTGGAGGAATGCATCGAGCTTATTGTGTGATAAAAAAGTCCGCTCAAACTTAAGGGAAAATTCTATAAGATGGTGGTGAGACATGAAATGCTTTATGGTGCCAAATGTTGGCCATTAAAAGAGAAGCATAATACTAAGTTAAGTGTTGCATAGATGAGTATGCTCAGCTGAATGAGTGGCTTTACCCTTAGAGATAGGATACGAAATGAGCATATACGTGAAAAGGTTGGAGTAGCGCCAGCGGAAGATAAGATTAGAGAGAGTCGCCTTAGATAGTTTGGCCACATAAAATAGAGACCCGGTAAGGAAAATAGAGGTATTAGATTTGACTTATGTTAAGAAAGGTACAGGTAGACCTAAAAAGACTTGGTTAAAAAATATTAAAAATGATCTTTCTTTATTAGCTTTAAACGAGAATTTGACTTTTAACATGACATAATGGAGAAAAAATATTCATGCAGCTGACCCCACTTAGTAGGACAAAGGCTTGATGTTGTTGTTGTTGTTGTTGTTGTTCAACATTATTGGTATCTCAATTGACACCCCTTTCAAAACCTACTTGAGTCTCAGCCTTCCAAAGACCATATAAAACGAGCATGGTAAAAAGATGTCGTTCATTCCAGACAATGAAAAAAAAAATTCAGCCACCAAGTAGAGCAAAGCATTTCATTAAACCAAACAGAATGTTGAGCAAAAGTCTTGACTAGGGGTCTCAAACAGTAGTGGGTCAGTGTCAAACAGTAGCAGGTCAGTGTCTGGTTCGACCCGAACCCAACCCATAACCCGATTTTGACACCCCTAGTCTTGAGGTCAATTCACATGGCAAGGTAACATTGGTTCCAAAGATGATAGAAATATTCATATTGCTTCTATTAGGAAAAGCATAAGAAATTGCTCCAATCATATAAACATTCCTTATATTCATATAATAGATTATCTCCAAAGTTTTATGCCTCTATTACAAGTCTCCTAAGTCCAAGAAATTACAAATATTATTCAAAATGCCTAAAAACTGCATGAATAAAACAATGCAGTTCAAGAAGAATGTAAACCCTTGAAAGAAATGGTACATCAAGCCTTTCAAATCTTCCCATAACCTACTAGACACAAATAGATCTTCAATAAAAAAAGGTAAAAGAAGTGTCAACCTATACAAAACAAAGTTTAAGGGCAAAAAATTTCACTCAAACCTATGAAATTGATTACCAGAAAACCTTTGCCTCGGTTTCTGAGGTGAATACTATCAATGTAATTTGGTATGTTACTTCTGATTAAGATTTGCCACTACATCAACTAGATGTAAGAAAAACCTTTACGAATGCAGATTTAGAGATGAAGCATATATGAGAATTCCTCCTAAATTTGAAAGAAAGAGTAATATGAACCAAGTCTATAGACTGAAACAAAATCTCTATATAGCTTAAAACAATCACCAAGAGCTTGTTTCAATAGATGCACCAGGGTGATTAAAAATGCATAAGTGTACTCTCAAGGATGGTCTAGCAACACTATTTACCAAGAAATAACTTTAAATTAAAATTTCCATCATGATCGAATATGTTGATGATATTATCTTCACCTGAAATCATGATGAAATAAACAAGCTAAAAGATTTCTTAGCAGAAGAGCTTGAAATCAAGGACTTCGGTTTTGAAAATATTTCCTAGCCATAAAAATAGCAAGATCAAGCAAAGAGATCATCATTTCGCAACAAAAATACATCTTGGACTTACTAGGGAAAAGTAGTATGCTTTGGTGTAAACCCACAAGCACACCTATGGTCTATTAATCAAAGTTGGGACTAAGTAAGATTCTACCTTAATTGACAAAGGAATCAAGAATTCATTGAAAAATGTATCTTCCAATCTCACACTAAATGTGATATTTTAGTGGCATTTATCTTCCCATTAATGTTGTTAGTCAGTATGTAATAATCCCATAAAGGAGCATCATGATAATGTGTAAAGGATACTAATGTAACCCAAAATTTTCACATGATTAAGAACTTATTAATGACCTATAAATAACCCTCATATAAATTCTTGCAAGCATGAACATCTGCATGGGACCCAAGCACAGTGGCGCCAGCATTTCGAGTTTAGAATATTCAATAGGAGTGTTGCAGCGCTGCATCTAAAAGATTTTTTTTTTTAATATCCTAATCCACTACCCAAATATTAAAGCACTCAAACCCAAAGTTATCCCCATCAGTTGCTTAGCCAGGAATAAGAAGAAGAGAAGAGGGGGGATAGAAAGATGAGAGAAAGGAGAGAGAAAGTCGCTTATGGGGCATTTCCGTCCATCCTTCCATTTGTGAAATGTATTTTGATCGTGGTGGGTAACTCGAATCAAATTTTCATTTTCAATAATTTTGAATTTTAGTCTTCTCTCTCTCAAATCTGATTAAAATGCATTATCATTGATTTAGCAAGTTTTAAATGTATAACTTTTGATATGTAATAGGTATATAATTCTGAGCATTTTGGCATGATCATATTAAATTTTCACTAGTTAAATTTGCATGTACAAACTTTTACTGAAATAGTTAAGGTAAAAGCATGAATAAAAATAGAAATTACCATATTTAGTCTAGATATGGCATACACAACATGCATAGTAAAGTAGTTATTTGACATGACATTCATCTGGTACAACCTATATGAAATGCATGTATACTGACATAAGTACATTACTAATAAGATCTGTATACTTATAGCATATAATAATGCTCAACATGTTGTCTATATTGAATATTTATATGATATATGATGCATATAATATTATTATGATATGGCATATGTGTGTAATTACCATAAAGGTTGGATAATTATAAACACTTCATATCATAATTTAGGTTGGCTGGAGCAAGGCACCCTGTCCAAGAGGGTGGGCCAAGCTTCCTTTAAATTAAAGGTTTAAGGTGTAATCCAATACATAATACAAGTTACAAGATAGGAAGTTATAAGTTGACAAGATAAATCGACAGGAAACAACGGCGACTTTTATAAGATAGTTACCTGACATACTGACACACTAACACATTACATGATATGATAAGATGTAACAAAATACAAGAAAACACCATATAATTAGTTGGATATCCTAGCTTGTATTATTATGAATGTGTAAGTGAAATAACATGAAAATCCTCCCTTGCAATCTTATTTGATAATTTCCTCTGGCATTGATCGCTCACTGTATCTACAAGCACTAAGTTGTAGTTGTCTTTGCATTCAAATCCTACATCTAACTATAGCTAGCTAGCTTCCAGCTCCACTATGCTACAAGAACCCACCTAGCTATTCACAAGCCCTAAATTTCCCCCTACCATCACGCCTAAGGCAATTGTCCTCAATGCCTTCGATTCCTAATAAGATGAGATATATTTCCAACATTACTACAATGCTTTATTGTATAATTTCTTGAATATTTCTTCCCTAACTTATGTGCTCGATTATCAACTTCTAATAATATTTTTTTAATCATGGATGTTCTTACTATACATTAGCAAGAGGTTGTACCCTAGTGTATGCTTTTTGTTGATGATGTTCTTCTTGTTGATAAGACTAGAGAGAGAAATAAAGGAAAACTTATTTATGGAGATCAACCTTAGAGTCTAAAAGTTTTCGTTCGAGTGTACCTAAAACCGAATACATGGAGTATAATTTTAGTTATAGATCTCTTGGGAGATTGTGACTTTGGGCGATCAAGTCATTAATAAGAGTACAAGTTTAGATATCATGGGTCTATTGCTCAAAGTGACGATGAAATAAACGGGGATATTATTAGTAGAATTGAAGTTGGATGGTTGAAGAGGAGGAATGCATTAGCTCTGTTGAGTGATATTAAAGTATCACTCAAACGTAAGGGAAAATTTTATAAGATAGTGGTGAGACTTGTAATATTTTATGGTGCAGAATGTTGGCCATTAAAAGAGAAGCATAAAATTAAGTTAAGTATTGCAAAGATGAAGCTGCTCAAGTGGATGAGTGGCTTCACTCTTAGAGACAAAATGTGAAACGAGTATATACGTGAAAAGGTTGAGGTGACTTCAGTGGCAGATAAGATTAGAGTCTCCTTAGATGATTTGGACACATAAAACGTCGGCCTTCTGATGGTCTAGTTAGGAGAGTAGATGTATTGGATTTAACCTATGTTAAGTAATATAAAGGTAGACCTAAAAGACTTGGCTAGAAAATATTAGAAATGACCTTTTATTAAATTTAAATGAAAATTTGACTCTTACAAGACAATGGAGAAAAAGGATTGATGTAGTGGACCCCGCATGGTGGGATAAAAGCTTCATGTTGTTGTTGTTGCTTTCTGTTTCAAGAGGGCTGGTATCACCTATAAATTGTGTACCGTTTCTATCTTTGTGAACATGAAAACATGCTTTATCAAGCATATTCTTCCTTATTTCTTCCCTAATTTATGTGGTTTCATGGCCTTAGGAAAATATGTTATCTTCCTATTCAAGGAGGGCTTGTATCTGCTATAAATTATATATCATCTTTACCTTCATGAACATGTAATATTCTTCTCACATATTTTTTAAAAGATTGCAAGGGATCTTGTTCATGTTAAAAAAACTGAAGGAAAAACAAAACAGGAGCAAACAAACCTGGTTGGAAATTGCTAGAAGAATTTAGCAAAGCTACCCAAGGCATAAGTATTAGATCATAGAAGAAATATCAATGAATAATGGTTCAAAGTTTTCCAGACAAACAAGGAAAAAAAACAGTTGTTGCTAACAAAATATTCCATTCCAGCATAATCATACCCGATGCGTTGGTATTGATCAAAAGAAGGAAACTCATGATAAGTTTAACAATCAATTAAAAAATGAAATAGAATGCTGAATCAATCAGGAAATTATTAGTTGAAAAGATAAAGAACACGTCCAATCATTCATGATTGATGAAATTATGTGATGATAGAGATCATGTTGCTTTCGTTTTGTATGAGGGCATGCATTCGTAGGGTCTCTGCGTGCACACTTCTGTGTTCCCCCATGAAAAGCCGCTCACTTCTGTGAGTGCACTGCACACAAATGAGAGAAGAGGGGGGGAAATAGAGGAGGGGGGTCGTCACCAAAATGAGATGACTGTGACACTAGAGTCTTGACTCACTGCATGAATCACAAGGAACTTGTGCCTTCAAGGAAACCTGCTTTGTGCAGCCCTTGGCAGCTTCATCAAAAGATAGATTCAGGTCAACCTGTTAAAGTTCCGTAGGAGTTAGAAACGCTCAAATAGAAGTCAGAGTACATGACTGAATAATTATTAATCATCACTTTCAGTCACTAGAAAAGCCAAACCTGTATGTCAGCTGCATATGTCTCTCGTTCACTTTCAAAAACCTAAGACAGGGAAAGAAGTCACATCTCTTTCTTCACTCATAAGGACATTACGAACATAGAGACTTACCTCTGAAAAAACTCTGTAGAATGTGGCAGAGAAAGGATCATGATAGGCATTTTTGTACTTGACCGTATCCTCACCACCATATGATACACTCTCAGCTCCATTAGAGAATCCCTTCCATTACGACAGCAGTTCTTATCAATATAACACACTAGAGCGCACCTCCCAAAACTTCGCCAAAAAAAAAGTAATAACAAAAAGTGAACTGACATGCTTTTGCAAGCAATTAGTTACTGAAAAGAGTAGACCGCGATAAAAGATAAGTGATTTCGCCAATAATGGTATAGATAAGTTACCATGTCATATTTTGTTTTTTTATCAGGATCACGCAATGTCTGAAATACACCATTCATAGCATATTAGAAAAGTAATATAGTGACTGTAATCAAGAAAACAAGAGAACAACTAATAATTTGTAAAAAAAAAAAGAACTAACCTCATAAGCTTCTCTAATTTCCTGAAACTTTCTCTTTGCTGCAGGACTATTTTTATTTGCATCAGGGTGATATTTTTTGGCAAGCTGCGTATGAATTTTAATTTATTTGAAACAATGAAAGCAATGAACTAAAAATGCACACGAAAAAATTAAAAATAGCAAAGATTGCTCACGGTGATCTTCCTCAAATGTTAAAAAATATATTTCATTTCAAGGACAATGAAAGAAATTTTTCGGCAGCTTATTAGGAATTTTACAAGAACTAAAGGAAAAGACGTGCCCTTGAACAACAAAAAAAGGGAAACATCCCCATGCAGAGCACAATCTTTGTAATCAGCACTGACAGCACATTTGAAAATTTTCAAATTAAAAAAGAGAGAGCTTCACAGAAGAGAAGATTTTATCATGTAGATTATGAAGAAAATTTATTAAAACAAATCAAAACAATCTATTATTTAATATATGCATCGGTGTAACAGCTTAAAGTGCCCTGGGCTGTAGATGAGAGCCGCTTGGAAGGCATAATCCTAGTTATAACACCAAACTAAAAGAGTTGAAAACAAAATTACAGAAATATGTCATTTTTCATGTGACAAATTTTCACATTTACCAAATAATTGCAAGACACATCACAAATCAGTCGTACCCTACAAATTGTCATGCCGCTATTTCTATTCTTGAGAGGCAGAAACTCAACCAAGCATCATAAACTAGTACACTATAGTATTCATCACCTAGCGCCTCAAACGTTATCGTAATGAGCCCTAGAGTATCCACTGATGTTTCTAGAAGATAACAATTTAAAGTGATGTTTCTTATATGTAACACAAACGGTTCATCACAGAAAATATTTTTTTATAATGGAGCTCATTTTTTATTTTTTTACTCTGCATAATGGAGCTCGTAGTTGATATAGCACTACAAATCTATATATCACAAATTACATATAAATCCATGTAGTACAAAATATGCACTACATTACAATGAAAAGGAAAATAGCATTACAATTTGCACCTTGATCCCATGATGGGCTAGGCAAACATGAGCGTGGTAGAGTCAAAGCAATGATCTATCACAAAGTGAACGCATTTAGTGATCATGCCAAGTATATAATCCAAATTGCGAGCTAATCAAAAGGATAAAAAGACATAAAAATTGCATTAACTACAATGAAAATTAAGTTTATTATGAAAAACAAAAGTTCCATAACTAATGAATACTCATAAGCTATTTCACCAACCTCAAGGGTAAAAAAACTTATACCTCACAGAATTAATGCATGAGAGAAAACCAACATTAAATCATATTATTATATCCATCCTAAAGTTTTACTATCCGGATAGGACTGCATGCCTACAAAAGCTAATCTTAGACCATCAAGAATAACCACATGATTGTATAGTTCACACCATGGTCCTTATGAATTTCATCAGAGAGATAGCAAGCACTAATTGCAAGCCACTCTATACAAGCTGTTTATAATGACAAAAATGCAGATTAACAGCATATTTATCTCTCATTCGTTATTCACAAGATCTACAAAACCTAAAAACCAAAACTCTGCCTATTTATTGTCATGTCTGAGCTGAAGCAGTTGCAACAACACTAAAAAAAATGTTTCATCGCCATTGCAAATATGAAAAATGGATGCACAACATGCCAAAAAAAAAAATTGCAGAGAAATTGTCAAGCGACTTTTCCTGAGGCAAACACTAAATTGCCAACACAGCGGAATAGCGACCTTTACCATAAAACTATGTACATGGGTGTTAGAAGCCTGCATAAAGCTATTACACCCCGATGCAAATAATGGTTTCCTAAAGATCAATTGAGCTTGACTCAAACTCTAAAAAACTTGCTCAAAATGGTTTTGTTATTTTCATTCAGTTCCAGCCTAGATCAAGAGTTAACCATGAATCAATGACAAGAATTAAAAAGACAGTTTGAACTTGTAACTGAGAGTTGAGTTGAACAACATAACATTAACAAGCATATCAATTATAAAGTAACATGCTGTACGAAAGCAAACCACTAACAAAAGCCCTGCAGCAAACTTAATCTAAAGTTAAAAAAGAAACTTAAACAATGTTCTAAGAAAGCATCTTCTTATGACGCCAGAAGAAGAGCTATAATTAAGCTATCGAATGATCGGTAAAGTATATCATATTATAAAAAAGAAACTTGTAAAAGAGAAATGAGAAGAACATGGACTAAAATAAATAGACAGACTAATGTCAACCTTGGCTTGTTTGTACCATTTACTAACAGCATTTAAGCACATCCATTCAAGTGATGACAGTTACAGCGTAAGTGTCATAATGTCTGTCCACCAATTGTTTGGATTCTCTTATACCCCTAGTGGCACATGCCAAAGACCATGGCTAAGAATAAACTACAAATATAAGGTGGGAACGCACATATGGACGAGAAGAGAAGCTTTCAACATAAAGGATAGAAAAAGTAAGGTGGTAAATATTATTAATGGGCACAGGGCAGGGGAGTGGTTAAGTGGTGTGATTAAATAACAAGAGTTACATATAGCTGAAATTAATTTTAAGCTTTAATAATCATATTCCCTTACAAGTAAAGCACTAACATTTTGCTACAATTTTTATTCTATTCTGATAAAACTTTAGTAATATGTGATGAAAAGATTTTAGCTTTTAAAAATTTATATAATAAATAAGACGCTAAGGAGGGTGAAAGATATATGTATAAGTTAGCCAAACAAATAGATAGGAATGATAAGGATTTAGTCCAAGTGAAGTGCATTAAGGATAAAAATCAAAAAGTACTTTTATTTGAAGAAGATATTCAAAAAAAGATGGATGAGATATTTTCTTAAACTTTTCAATGAAGATCATGAGAATATGATTGACTTTAGTGACATTTACATCCAAAATGAGTTTTTATCAGCATATAAGTAAAACCGAAGTTAAAAGAGGCTTTGAAGAAAATGAAGTGTGGAAAAGCTGTTAAACCTAATGATATTCCAATAGAGGTGTGGAAATGCTTAGGAGATGAAGGAAATTTCTTAGCTTACTAAATTTTTTAATCTTATTTTGAAGACTAAAAAGATGCCATATGAGTGTAGAATGAAAGTGTTGATTCCTATTTTTAAGAATAAAGGTGAAGCACAAGATTGTGTGAATTATGGAGGAATTAAGTTAATGTGTCATACTTTAAAACTTTGGGAGAGAGTTATAAAGCATAGGTTATGACGTGATAATAATGCTTTCCAAAATCAATTTGGATTCATGCCGGGTAGGCCTACTATGGAAGCTATACATTTATTGAGAGGTTTGATGGAGAAGCATAGAGAGAATAAGGAGGATCTTCATATGATATTTATTGATTTAGAGAAAGCATATGATAAAGTTCCAAGAGAAGTGCTATGAAAAGTTCTAATAAAGAAAGAAGTTAATAATGCGTATATTCAAGTCAATAGGGATATGTATGCAAGTGGTGTTACTTGTGTTCAAACACAAGGTGGTCTGACCAAGTATTTTCCTATTTCTAGTGGATTACATCAGGGATCAGCCTAGAGCCCATATCTTTTTACTTTAGTCATAGATGTTCTCACTAGACATTTGCAAGAAGTTGTACCCTGATGTATGGTTTTCTTTGATGATATTCTTCTTGTTGATAAGACTAGAGAGGGAGTTTAAGGTAAACATGAATTATTGTGTCAATCTTAGAGTCTAAAGATTTCTGTTTCAGTAGATCTAAAACCGAATACATGGAGTGTAATTTTAGTAGTAATAGATCTAGTGGAGGGTTTGTGACTTTGGACGATCAAGTCATTAATAAGAGCACACGTTTTAGATATCTAGGGTCCATTGTTCAGAGTGATAGTGAAAAAGATGAGGATATTATTAGAAAAATTCAAGTTGAATGGTTGACGTGGAGGAATGCACCAGGCTTGTAGTGTGATAGAAAAGTCCCCCTCAAACTAAAGGGAAAATTATATAAGATGATGGTGGGCCTGCAATGCTTTATGGTGCAAAATTTTGGTCATTAAAAGAGAAGCATAATATTAAGTGTTGCAGAGATGAGGATGGTCGGGTGGATGAGTGGTTTACTTTTAGAGACAGGATATGAAATGAACATATACGTGAAAATGCTAAAGTAGCTACAGTGGAAGATAAGATTAAAGAGAGTAGCTTTAGATGGTTTGGTCTTATAAAATGGCGGCCTTCCGATGACTAGGTAAGGAAAGTAGATGTATTAGATTTGGTTTATGTTAAGAAAGATAGAGGTAGACCTAAAAAGACTTGGTTAGAAAATATTAGAAAGGGCCTTTCTTTTTTAAATTTAAATGAGATTTGAATCTTAACATGACACAATAGAGAAAAAGAATTCATGTAGCCGACCACACATAGTGGGATAAAGGCTTGATGCTTTTGTTCTGATAAAACTTTAGTACGTAAACAAATAACAGAGATTTATGGGCCAAAACATCAAAAATATTTGCTATTCTAATTTACTTCCAGTCCACTGAATGCTCATTAGCAAGCCTTATTTCAGGATCTGATAATTAGAATAACTTAATCTAGTTGCTAAAACTAGAAAGGACAGTGGAAAATGATTATACTAAAGAAAACATGGCCATTAGCATCTTACGAAAAAAAAAAACATAATGGAAGAAGCATTAGTTCACATGCGAAGGGATAGGATAAAGCTAATTGGTTGGATGTTGTTGCAAGAGACTTGACACAACTTCAACTAAAAACAAATACAGGCCTTAAAACTAGCTGAATGTAGAAGCAGGGTAATAAGGCTGACATTGCTGTTGTTGATGCTTCTAATGATAATTTCAAATTTTGAACCCTCTCATATCGAATGATAATTAAACAGAAAAAAGATTTTAATATATAGCGCCTCCTACATGCAATGCAACTCCAAACAGGAGTCATACAAGCAGAAATGGGATTTAATATGTAGAATTTTACTACTTGAAATGATAATTTCAACTTGTCAACCCCCTAACATCTAACGATCATTAAAGAGAAATATGAATTTTAATATATAGTAGCTACAGGAGATTCATACAACCATATAGTGCATAATGGAAAATACAAATAACCAAAGCACGGCCATTGCAATTATGCAAAATTATGAATAATTTATTGATGTGCCGAATAGTATCCTGCAAGAATAAGTTGAGACTGGTAAAATAAAAATGAATTAAATAAAACAGAAGAAATGCATTCCCTATATGTATATTATCAAGAAACCAAGAGAAAACAGAATATAATGAAAACATTGTGAAGTTCTTTATATATTGACATACTTCATTAAAAGCAATCAACAGAACATGAAAAACATAACAATAACATGTAGAAAGAGAACTTGCATTGTGGAATGCTTTCTTAATGTCCTCTGGTGTAGCATCATTAGAGATGCCAAGAATTTCATAGTAGTCTCGTTCCATAGCATTACTAGATCCTGCAAGAGATAATACATTCAAGATATACACATCTGAAACAATATCATTTATGACAGCAGAAAAAGTATCCAAAAAACCGCTGATTTGCAAATATTATTTTACCTGTGACATGAAAGGACCTGATTCGAAATGATGTGGCAACTTTAAGGATGATATCAGGTTGTCCATGAAACTGACCACGCCCATTCAATGCTGAAAAAAATGGGTTTTGCCAAGTACTGAGAGTCAAGGAAGGCACAATGCTAGAAAATTGTAATTGCAATGAATGCTATTTATCTGAGATGAGATCATCATATGTCACTACCTATACAAAATCGCTATTTCAATGCTAAGATCTTTCTTATATCTGATCCTATGGTACTTCATTTTATAAATTTATAAAAGCTAACTATTACGCAACTTTCAACAAAATGCTAGTACTTACAATCAAGGCCACAAGGAGAAAGAAAGTTGGAATGCCAAACATATAACAAGTTATTTTCAACCGAATACAACATTATGCTTACCTAGTCAAGTTTGTCATTCGGTTTTAAATTTAAGCCAATTTGGCATCAAGCTGAAGCCCGAATGATATGCACCAAAATAAGAAACTTTAAATGAAAAAATTTTACCATGCATAATTCGCTAATAATGATACTCAATTTGAAAGTATGATGAAAGACATCTTATCTAGGATTTCATAATATGAATAGGTGTAATACACAAAAATCACACACCCAAAGTCAAATTCACTGTTCACAAAACAATCAATTAAAATACAAAAAACAATTTTTTGCCAAAAAATTAAAAAAAAATGAAAATTAATCATAAATAATAATTTGATGATTATCCAAATAGAAATTTAACATAGAAAACTCAAGATTAATGAAAACAAACAACAATCAAAAAGCATATCAAAGCCAATCATAGAATTAAAAGAATTATTACAATCATAAGGAAAAAATAATAGTGAAAAAATTCCCAGAAATTAGCCGATGAAGATAATTTTTCTAAATAACTAATCGCACCAATTGCGCCAAGCTAGAAAATCCATATTAACCAAAACTAAAACTAAAAGAGAAAACATAAAATTTTAAAGTGATTATTACTAATGGGCTTTTTTAGTATGCCTCATATATATGTTTATTTATAACTACAAATCTCCTCAAAATTCCCCCCAAATAGGATCAACTAAAATCCAAGAAAAATTATTGCAAGATAATCATAATTAAGCTTCTTATCCATGCAGATCATCCCAATACGAAAGTAAGGGTTGGAAAGTACAAAAGTCATGGGATGGCCGAAAAATATACAATTTACTGTTGGGATAATAACAGAGGCAATAAACTAATTGAAACTGCAGACAATCCAGCACAAACAAATAGTCATAGCCCAACACATGGCCCAAAAAGCCATTAGTAATAGGAACATAAAGCTTAAGTCAAGGCCAGTGACAATGAAGCCAATAGATGCCTTGCTTAATTACATTTAAAGCATCCAATCAAATTCAAGGTGGCTACTTAAGATGAGCCAGCCCATAGAGAACCAAAGAATGGTTATAACCAACATTGTCAACCAAACTTTTTCAGGGAAGGAATTCAAAATTTTAGAGACGACACCCCATTCTCATAAGAAACTTTTTCAGGGGAGGAAAGTAAAATAGAAATCTAGAAATAAAAAAATTTGCTAAAATAAAATCAATTAAAGCAAAAAATAAAAAATCCTAATGTCAGTTTGCATCAATTCTTTCCGGCTTGAAAAAAAAAATGGCTATATATTCTGTATCCAAATATAGGCATTAAATATGCTTCCAACAAAGTAATCCAGGAATCATCAAAAATAAGTCAAGCAAGCCAATATACCATATACCTCAGGATTCAACCAACGGGATTGAAGACAATCTCATCATCTAAGATTATTATTGTAACATGATGTTTAGAACTATCTAGTAAAGTGGTGAATGTAAATTCTTGAGAAATTGAAAATAAAAAAGATTCTAAAGTATTGGTGGCTAATCCTCAAAATTAAATCAAATCAGATATATTAAAAATTCAAATAGAACCAAAACTTTTAATTTCTAAGCATACATCCCAATGAATTGTATTATTTTATATGTCATTTTTCTAGCAATGAATTTCATGAAGGCTTCTTTGTAAAACCTTTTTGGTTTAGAAGTGCCATTATTTATCATCTGATTTTGAAGTATACATTCCTACTATGCACTCAATAGTATACTTATAGTTGACACAATTAACATTCAATTTTATGCAAACATTTCCATGCAAATTAGGTAAATGATGATTTTCATGCAAATCATGCAAATGTATATGAAGTAAACAATAAAATTGCTAAAATACTAATGTGTCCATATATTAATAAAGACATAACTAATTCCTAGTGAAAGGGAAAACTAAGGCATAAAAAAGACAAATCACATGTAAATATGATACATGGATGAACAAACACTTTAAAGAAATTTAATCGATATGGCTTAATAAGTCATGAAGAAATTATAAGCTTTTAGATTTGACCTAACATATGGAACTTTAAATTTACGTTTTAATTAAGGCATTCTTCAATAACAAACTATACAAATATTGATATAACTTAACTTTATCCAGTGGATTTTATCTTGTTTATTGATTGCTTGATTCATAGAGTTAATGATGAATTTGATAGATACTCCATCAGGATTTATGCTGTCAGGTGGCTCAATTGATTGAACAGTTATAACAAGCATTATTTGTTTGATTTTAAATTTGAATAGGTTCAACTTCTCTTGAAGGTTCAAATTTAAATATGATCCCATTGTCAAATTTAATTTCAGACTCAAAATCTCAGCTCTTGCTCAAGTGAAGATTCGGGTTCATTAACAAATTCTAACATAAGTGCATATTGAAATTCAGCATCAGAAGAAAAATCATATGATACAATAAATTTTCTTCGAAATCTAATTCATCGCCAAAAAAATTCATGACATGCAGTTTCTTCCATATTATCATACATGATTTTCATATTTTTGTGATGACTTTAACAAGCTTTAGAGGAGATTTTAACTGCATATTCCTCAAGAATATTTGGCACAATTGTATTAGTTCTAACAAGATGGAAATTGTAATATTCATCAACATCCAAATCTCTACATAAAGTTTCTTGCAATGTTTTCAGTAAGATTAAACTTAAATTATCCTTTAATTTAACATATTATAATAATATAAAATTATTATAAAAATAATATTTAGCTGCAAAACCTTTCAACCTTACATAACATTCAAACACATCAAAGTCAATTTATTTATAATTCTTAAATTGGTGATGCAACTAGCCATAATATTCATTGAAAGGAAAATATTAATTTATAGCAGAATAAAAATGGCTATAAGCATGAAGATCACACAACAACAACAACATCAAGCCTTCATCCCACTACGTGGGGTCGGGTACATCAATCCTTTTTCTCCATTGTGTCCTATTAAAGGTCAAATTCTCGTTTAAATCTAATAAAGAAAGGTCATTCCTAATATTTTCTAACCAAGTCTTTTTAGGTCTGCCTCTACCTTTATTAACATAAGTCAAATCTAATACCTCTACTCTCCTAACCGGGTCATTGGAAGGCTGCCGTCTTATGTGACCAAACCATCTACGATGACTCTCTCTAATCTTATCTTCTACTGGAGCTACTCCAACCTTTTCAAGTACATGCTCATTTCGTATCCTATCTCTAAGGGTAAAGCCACTCATCACAAGCATGAAGATCACCCGTTATGGAAAAATCATATGAAGATCAAGCCATAAGACCCAATGGAAGACAGGATTTCAATTTCACTCTTGTATAATTCAACATTTCCCTCAATCGGCAAGATTTGAAGGTCACAAAGCATTCAAAATAAGTCCCCAATCAAAGCTTGGTCAAGACCTCAAAAATAATGAAAAGATCTCCATATAATGAGCATAATCTCCTTCCAAAATAAGGATGGTCAAAATCTAGCTTTATCAATATTATATTTTCCTTTTTGTTTTATCACACTCTCCTTCATTAAATTGTGTGGTCGGCGATACCTGTGTTTAGAAGGGAGAGTTTTAAAAGGGAGAATTTTAAATGCAGAACTTTCTTTTTGAAACTATTTGATCACCCTAATTGAGGAATCATGATTACAATCATAGATTCATGGGATTTCTCATGATTGGAGTAGTTTGCAATAGTTTTCAAAATAAGGACCCTTGAGGAGACCAACCACAATAGCTCTTGGAGAAATTTTTTGTATTTATGTTTACTCCTTAATAGCTCTTCATGTATCTAGTATACACATAACAACAACAACAACAACAACATCAAGCCTTTATCCCACTACGTGGGGTCGGCTACATGAATCTTTTTTCTCCATTGTGTCGTATTAAAAGTCAAATTCTCGTTTAAATCTAATAAAGAAAGGTCATTTCTAATATTTTCTAACCAAGTCTTTTTAGGTCTACCCCTACCTTTCTTAACACAAGTCAAATCTAATACCTCTACTCTCCTAACCGGGTCATTGGAAGGCCGTCTTTTTATGTGACCAAATCATCTAAGGCGACTCTCTCTAATCTTATCTTCTACTGGAGCTACTCCAACCTTTTCACGTAAATGGTTAAATAAAAAACATAGTTTTAATCAATTACAAAATTTGTGTCAGCGAGGTGTTAGTATGCTACCAATTTTTAAATTAAGTTGAAAATCAACCTCAACAAAAGATTATAAAACCTAATGTATTTTTTCTCTATTATTTTGTATTCTTACACGTCCCCAATTTTCCCAAGACTTCAGACCCCTCAGCCTCTGCAAAAACAAAGCCATCTCCCCCTCACCAAATCACAACTGTTGTTTTTCATTTATTGTGTCGTCTACAAATAATATTCATAAATTTCTAACAGCATATCCATTCACGTAAAAAACACCAACATCAAGTAGCTAACATCCCAAAATTCAAATATAGAGCTTCTTATATTTTTCACCAAAGAAATATAAGTCATCCATTTTCATAAAGCTTCAATCATAAACCTACCTCAAAACATAAAACTAGCCGCAACCTTCCGTAGTCTTCCACCAATTTTAACCCATCCAACTCCACCCCAAAATCCTAGAAACCTTTTAAGCACCTCCCCACCAAATATTATTTTTTTAAAATTGACGTCTCATATCAACCCATATAAATTTAGCAGCAATACTTCACTAATTATATTAAGCATGCCCCTTAATTTTGATTCACTAAACTCATTTCATTGGGAGTCACCCATATTACAACATTCAAAGAAGTTTTCTAAGTTTCAATCCATTTTAAAAATTTTCTAAAATTATACTTTCCATCAAATTCCAAAAAATAAAAAAAAAATTTAAACCTCATGTAAGCTACTTTTTTAATGCTAGAGCGTTCCCTGAAAGCAACATGTTGTATGGCCTGAAGGCCCTGAATATAGCGAGAAGTGTACAAGTGACGCTACACCGAGGCCCAAGTGTAGTGTTAAATAGGCAAGGGTTCCCACATCATGGATTGATGTGGCAAAAGTAGCCTTTTGTGACCCCACCTTGTGAGAACCCAAACCTACCTCCACTTCCAAACATTCCATAATACCTATGGCAGAGAAGGTTGACACGATTCTGAGTGATGATATCATTTCCACAAGAGAAGGTGGACGAAGAAGGTATTTGATCAAGTGGAGAGATAAACCTGAGTCTAAGGATACTTGGTTGGATCACGAGGAGCTACAACAGATTGACCCGACGCATTAGAGATTTATGAGAGCACCCCGGACGCTTACTCGACGAAGTCGAGCTTTTTCCCACCACAGGACAATGATGGGGACATCAGATCATGGAAAGTAAATCAGAGACATGGCCGACGATCTACGGCCACGATCATCATATGTATTTGTTTGCATTATGTATTTGTTTTATTAGCATTTCCCATTTTACCCTTACTTAAGAGTCTTATCATATGTAAGTCCTAGGAGCAATGTCGTCTTTTAGTTCCCTTTCATTGTATGAGGTTATATATAAGCCCCTTATATTTCTTTTGAAGTTGATGAAGATTCATAATGAAAATTTATGCAACTTTGTGTTTATGTGAGAGCTTTGGAGAGAAATCTCTAGGAGAGTGAAATGGATCACCCACAGACCTTGGAAGCGTCCGGGTTTGTGGCTCTTCTCTTCCCTATCTTTTCTTCTCTCCCTCCCCTCCCCTCCTAGTCGTCAGCCTAAGGTTCTCTAACCCCATAGTTGTCGGCCCTTTCAAGCAAACTCTCCTCACCGCCGGCAAACAAGAACCACCACCACTTCTCCAAGCCACCACCCACCTAATTCCCTCCTCCCCTCTGCCGAACCCACCACCTCTACACCCATTCAAACCCACCCCTCTCCCAACACCACAAACCAAGTGGCCCAACATCCAACCATAGCACCCTCCCTCCCCCCCCCGCGTATCCCCCATCAAATTTTAGGTAACTCATTTAATTCATATTCAAATCTATTTGAATTTGAATTAGTTTCCTGAAATAAGAAGTTTTATCTTATGAAAGTTTCTAAATCAAATCACAAATCAACTTTGAATTGGATTGTAATTAAATTCACTTCCTTAATTTGAGTTTCCCACTTAAGTAATAATTTCCCTTCCACAAACTCCCTACCCCTTCATCATGCCGCCGGCCCTCCTCCTTGTCCCCACTTAATTGCTTTCCAAAACTTAAGCCTCTCACTTGGGAAAGATTTCAAACCCTTTCCTCTTTCTCTTACCCGCCCCCTCCCTTCTCTAATCCTCCATGAAATCCTTCCAACTTTAGGGGAATTAATTAGGGAAACAAATACCTAATTTTCCTCCATCCTCCACCCTTTAAAATCTGAATTATATTTTCCCACCTCCCTCTCTAACCTAGTCGGCCGTCGCCTAACCCTAACACCTCTAAAATCTGAACCTAAACTTTCTCAAGCTCCCTACCTTGGCCGGCCACCCTCTCACCCCTTCGTCTACTTGAATTCCTTGGAGAAACTTCTTACTCTTAAGGTTAATCCTCAAGCACAACAAAAGGGCATCTTCTACAATACCTCAACACTACGTATCATATGCATGGCCGATCCAGAACTCGACTTTGGCTTCGTCTACAATGAACAAGGCTTCGTCGACATCCTCCAATCACCTTTCTTCGATGCCAATCCAGAGGTAGATAATTCTGTCGAGGAATACTTGGCGTGTATCATATTCACCCTTTCGGAAGCCATTAAAGAACAGCTTTCCACCGTTCAGTGGCAAATCACTGCCACACCAAGACAAGGGTGAACTCTTTTCCCCCTCTTTAATTTCCTTCCTAATCTTCTTCGATTGTAGGTTGTGTACCAAGCATAAGGAATCGTGCAAAGTTGTCTGCCAAAGCATAGTAAACGTAGGGAATGAGTGATGGACTTCTTTGCATCTAATCTCGTTGTTAATCTAGGAATGTTATTGGAAATCCTCTATATTTGCTTATGTTGAAGTTTCTAATTATTTTATGATCCTAACTATTATTGTGTGACTTGGCCTAAACTAAGGCACCACTCTCTTGTTTTCAATTTTCGTTAAGTGGCAAACGTTTTAATTCTTATTGTTCTTACTGGAAAGCGTGCAAATTCTTATATCAATCATTTAAAGTATTCATAGTTCTACATCATATAATCCCATCACTTATCAAAAATTTCCAGTTCCAAAAGGCCTTTGACTCAATAAGCTTAAGAGTGAAGGATCACCCTTCATTGAAAAAACACACCAACCACTTAGATCAATGATAAAGTTTATGTGCATGCTCATGATTACTCAAGAAAACCAAGATCCTTGGGCTAAAAGATGTAACAGTCCAAAATTTTAACTATCGAGGTATTATTCATTTTAGCCTAATTGCCTCAACATTTTGTCCCGTTGATATAAATTGCTAGAAGGTCACCCATGCTAGGATTGATCCTGCATGAGCATGCTTAACTTTGGAGTTTCTTAATAAAATTTCAACAGGGATCAGTCTATGGAGAGTTCTAAAAAAGAAAGGGATTAATAATACTTATATTCAAGTCATTAGGCATATGTATGCTAGAGTTGTTACTTGTGTTCAAACACAAGATGGTTTGATCAAGTATTTCCCAATTTCAATTAGATTACATCAAGGATCATCCTTAAGCCCATATCTTTTTGCTTTTGTCATGGATGTTCTTGCTAGACATTTGCAAGAGGATATTCTCTGGTGTATACTTTTTGCTGACGATATTCTTCTTGTTGATAAGACTAAGAGGGAGTTGAACATAAACTTGAATTATGGAGGTCAACCTTAGAGTCTAAAGGTTTTCGTTTGAGTAGATCTAAAACCGAATACATTGAGTATAATTTTAGTAGTAATGGATCTAGTGAGGGGGGGTTGTGACTTTGAATGATCAAGTTATTACTAAGAGTACACATTTTAGATATCTTGGGTATATTGTTCAGAGTGATGGTGAAATAAATAGTGATATTATTAGTAGAATTCAAGTTGGATGGAAGAAGTGGAGGAATGCATCAAGCTTGCTGTGTGATAGAAAAGTACCACTCAAATTTAAGGGAAAATTCTATAAGATGGTGGTTAGACACTTAGACCTGTAATGCTTTATGGCGCAGAATGTTGGGCATCAAAAGAGAAGCATAATATTAAGTTAAGTAGCAGATATGAGGATAATCAGATGGATGAGCGGCTTTACTCTTAGAGACAAGATACAAAATGAGCATATATGTTGATGCAATCAAAAATTTGGGGGAGGGACCCAAATTTTTTATCACAAAAAACAAATTCTTTCTAAGAACAAAATAAAGACATAAAAATACTCAAAAGACACTTTCTATATTATATAAAGAAACTTACAAATATAGACACTTACTTGACGACACTTACAACTTTGAAACTTACAAATGACTCAAACAAGACACCCTATAGTTGCTTCACATAGAGAAGAAGGATACTGATGGAGTGGCACTTGCGGATAGAAGAAAGAGATTAGAAGTCAAGACGAAGGTTGGAAAGAGCCCGCAGGATTTCCGAAGGAGGTGGAAGAGGGACAAAGTTCGCAAGCTTTTCCAAACAACAAACCCGCATGTTTTATCTCCAAAAATCACATTATCACATTTTCTTAAACAGCCACAAAACATCTACTATATATAGGCATAAAAGGGGAATACAAATAGCCATTATAACCACTAATTAATTTAATTAAAAGGGATAAATGAAAAGACAAAATTCTGTCCAGATTTTTGTACAAGAATCTGTCCAGAAATCTGTCCTAAAGCAGCCCCAAAAAAACTCTTCAATTCCACTCATAAATGGGTATTAAAAGGCCAACATATTTCATTTCAGAAATCCCAAACGGCACCTCAAAATTCCAAGAGGTGG